>NW_026057579.1:21328006-21446478 GCF_023721935.1 Panthera uncia | reverse complement strand
AGTGAGTGACTCTTGATCTCAGGGTTGTGAGTTCAAGCCCCATCCTGGATATGGAGATTACTTAAAAAAGAAGTCTTAAAAAAAACTGTTACAGTTTTATTGATAAACTAAATATTGATATTTATATATCAGTGAACTGATATGTAAAATAAAACTAAATAGAACTGCTTTCTTAAAAAAAGTTAACTTTTTCAGACATGGAAAAGGTGAAACAATTTACGTCCTGCAGACCTACTCTGTAAGAAACGGAGGCAGGAGCACCTGGGTGACTCAGTTGGTTAAGCGTCCAACTTCATCTCAGGTCATGACCTCATGGCTTGTGAGTTCAGTTCAAGCCCCACACCGGGCTCTGTGTTGACAGCTCACAGCCTGGTACCCGCTTCTGGGATTTTGTGTCACCCTCTCTCTCTACCCCCCCCCCCCCCCCATGCTCTCTCTCAAAAATAAATTAACATGTAAAAATTTAAAAAAAAAACTGCCTGGGTGGCTCAGTCGGTTAAGTGGCTGACTTCAGCTCAGGTCATGATCTCGCGGTCCGTGAGTTCGAGCCCCACGTTGGGCTCTGTGCTGACAGCTCAGAGCCTGGAGCCTGTTTCAGATTCTGTGTCTCCCTCTCTCTAACCCTCCCCCATTCATGCTCTGTCTCTCTCTGTCTCAAAAATAAATAAACGTTAAAAAAAATTTTTTTTAATGTGGGCAGAAAGAGAATTATAGCACATGGAAACAGAGATAGCTACAAAACAAGGAACATCAGGAAGGTAACTACATCAATGAATCTTTAAGGATGATGATGGTTATTAGGATTATTATTTAAATCTCTTCAAAAGGATGTGTAGTGGGAAAAAAAGTATGACAGCAATAGCACAGGAAAGCAGAAATGCAAGCACACTATTTTAAGGTCTTCTACCATATGTGAAATGGCATGTTGTCACTTGAAGGTAGATGATGACAAAGTAAAGACACATACTGTAAACCTTAAAGTCACCATGAAAATAATAAAATGTAACAAGCTAACAAAAGAAGTCAAATGGAAGCATAAAAAAATATTCAGGGGTGCCTTGGTGGCTCAGTCGGTTAAGCACCTGATACTTGATTTTGGCTCGGGTCTTGATCTCACAGTTCGTGGGATTGAGCCTCTGGCTCTGAGCTGACAGCACAGAGCATGCCTGGGATTCTCTCTCTCCTCAATCTCTGCCCCTCCGCCACTCACGAGCACACTCACTCTCTCAAAATAAATAAACGTTAAAAAAAATATTCAATTAATTGAAGGAAGAAAGAACAAAAAGGAAAAAACAGAACAAAGAACAGATGGACAAATAGCTAACAATCATCAAGATGATAAATTTAACTTTATCAATAGTCATATGGGGGTGCCTGGGTGGCTCAGTCGGTAAGCATCCAACTTCGGCCTGGTCATGATCCCACAGTTCATGGGTTCAAGCCCCACATCAGGCTCTGTGCTGACAGCTCAGAGCCTGGAGGCTGCTTCAGATTCTGTGTCTCCTTCTCTCTCTGCCCCTTCCCCACTCATGCTCTGTCTCTCAAAGATAAATAAATGTTAAACAAAAAAAATTTTTTGAATAGTTATATGAAATGTAAAAAGCCTGTTTTGGGGGAAATGAGCATATTCATTACTTGGTTTATAGTTACATTTTCATAGGTATATACATATGTTAAAATATGTCAAATGTACTCTTTACACTGCATAAACATTTTGTATGTCAATTATATCTCAATAAAACAGCTTTTAAAAAACCAACAGTGGAGGCACCTGGGTGGCTCAGTCAGTTAAGCATCTGACTCTTGGTTTCAGCTCAGGTCATGATCTCATGGTTTCGTGAGTTCGGACCCTGCATAGGGCTCTGTGCTGATGGTGTGGAGCCTGCTTGGGATTCTCTCTCTCCGTCCCTCTCTGCCCCTCCCCTGCTCACACTCTGTCTCTCTCAAAATAAACTTAAAAATTATAATAAAAAAACTGAAAATCAACAGTAAAATAAAAAGGAGATTCTAAAATATATTCAAAAATTCTTTTTAAAAAGGCAAGAAAGGAGGAGTGCCTGGGTGGCTCAATCAGTTAAGCATCAGACTTCAGTTCAAGTCATAATCTCACGGTTTGTGGGTTCAAAACCCACATCAGGCTCTGTGCTGATAGCTCAGAGCCTGAAGCCTGCTTCGGATTCTGTGTCTCCATCTCTCTGCCCCTGCCCCACTCGCTCGCTGTCTCTCTCAAATATAAATAAACATTAAAAAAAATTTTTTTAAGGCAAGAAAGGAGAAATAGAAAAGGAAAACGACTGACACAAATAGAAAACAAGGTTGTCCTCCAATCCGAACAGGTAATTACAGAAACATTTACAGACTATATCATCAAAATAAATCAAGAGAGTGTCAGATTACAAAAACACCCAACTACACATTATCTATTTAAAAAACACTGTAAATATAAAGACACAGAAAAGTTTATAGTAAATTAATAGAAGAAATGTCCTGAACAAAAAGCATGAGAAGTCTACACTGAACACAGATGAAAACAGATTTAAAAATGAAAAGTTGGGCAACTGAGTGGCTTAGTCGGTGAAGCATCTGACTCTTGATTTCAGCTCAGGTCACAATCTCATGATTTGTGGGTTCAAGCCCTGTGTGAAGCTCTGTACTGATAGCACGGAGCCTGCTTGGGATTCTCTCTCTCTCCCTCTCTCTGCCCCTCATGCGCGCGCTCTCTCTCTCTCTCTCTCTCTCTCTCAAAAATAAATAAATCAACAAATAAGAATAATTAGACCCAAAAAATTCAGTAAAAAAAAATGTATCACAATAAACTTAAATTAGAAAGAAATAATAAGATAATCAAGAAAAAACCTACAATTTGTAAACTAAACACACTACTAATCATTGTGTCAGAAAAAATGACATTAGAAATTATTTTGAAGTATATGACAGTGAATATACAAGAGATCAAAAAATGTGGGATGCAGCTAAACAGTGTTTAAAAGAAAACTTACAATTTTCAATGCCTATATTAGAAAAGAATTAGTTTCAATCAAAAAAACTCTAAGCTTCCATTTTAATAATCTGGGGAAAAAATAAAATTAAACCCAAAACAAACAAACAAAACAAAACCCAAGAAAAGTCATGAAGGAATCTTAAGTGCATATTGCTAAGTGAAAGAAGCGAATCTGGAAAAGATTATATACTGTATGATTCCTACTATATAGCATTCTAGAAAAGGCAAAACTATAAATAAAGACAGTTAAAAAAAAAAGTCTATGTTACCAAGGGCAAGGGGAGGTGAGTGGTAGAACATACATATATAGGATTTTTAGGGCCGTGAAAATACTCTGTATGACATGATAATGATGTATACATGTCACTATACTTTTGTCCAAATTCATAAAATGTGCAATACCAACGGTGAACCCTAAGGTAAATCTATGGGTTTTGTTTATGATGTGTTACTGTATGTTCCTCAATTGTAACAAATGTACCCACTAGTGAAAGATGTTAATAATAAGGGAAGCTATGGGGTGCCTGGGTGGCTCCTCAGTTAAGTGTCCAACTCTAGATTTCACCTCAGGTCATGGGCTCTCAGTTTGGGAGATCAAGCCACAGATCAGGATGCTTGAGATTCTCTCTCTCTCCCCCTCCCCCACTCCCTTGCACACCTGTGTTCTGTCTGTTTCTCTCTCTCACTTTCTCTCACTCTCTCTCTCTCTCAAAATAAATCCACTAGAATGGATAAAGTTAACAAGAACAGCAAAACCAAACGTTGGCAAGGATGAGGAGCAACCCAAGTTCTCATACATTACAGGTAAGAACATAAAATATAACAAACTTGGAAAA
This sequence comes from Panthera uncia, assembly GCF_023721935.1. Taxonomy (NCBI): domain Eukaryota; kingdom Metazoa; phylum Chordata; class Mammalia; order Carnivora; family Felidae; genus Panthera; species Panthera uncia. The sequence continues at coordinate 21,442,641 of NW_026057579.1, read as the reverse complement.
CCATGCCAATTTAAACATACACTTACCATAGGACCCAGCCATTCCTCTCTCAGGTATTTACTCCACAGAAATCATAACAAATGTGCACACGAAAATGTGTATGCAAATGTTCATAGTAGCATTATCATAACAGCCAAAAATAGAAGTGAACTAAATCTCCTTCAGATGGATTAACAAATAAATAAATTGTGGTACATATACATACTTTTCCTCCCTCCCTCACTCTTAGTCCCTCCCTCCCTTCCTAACTAAGGATGACTACTCAGAAATGGAAAAGAACAAAATATTAGTATATATGACACAGATCAAAATTTCAAGATTAGGCAACTTTTTCTATAAAAGGCGTGAAACTAAATGTATGTAAACTTTGCAAGCCATACAATCTTTCTCTCACAACTACTCATTCAATTCTTCTCTTGTAGCACAGAAGTAGCCATGTGAAAGGTACAAGCATGGTTATGTTCCAATAAAACTTTACAGAAACAGGCAAAAGGCTAGAAGTGGCCCACAGGTTACAGTTTGCTCACCCTTGAGCTAAGTCAAAGGAGTCTTCCTCAAGGACACAGTTCACATTTTTGTAAGCCTCCTAGCACTTATCCAAAGGCTAAAGCTAACTACTGTGTCAGTGAGTGAGAAGAATCCAACATAATCTGATTAAGAAAAATTACCTATGGATCTGATCTTGTCTGCTGGAGCGAACTGGAGCTAATCCATCTATTTCATCAAAAAATATTATAGAAGGTCTCATCAAATATGCCTAGTATAAAAAGAAAACAAGTGTTATTTAGAGTTTTCATTTTTTACATTTAAGTATTGTATTTTCTTAATAGGTAATATAAGCAAATGCTACAACATGCAGTAATTAAGAAAGATAGAATAAAAATGAAAACTCCTTACCACCCACTCTCCAACCACAAGGCCTCTCCCAGTAGACAACTACTGTTCCCAGTTTGTTTACCCTTCTGTGTGTGTCATTTATATATGTACACAAATATTTTAAACATACTATTTTATTTAATGCATTTTAAACAAAGTATTCACATTGCTTTTACCAAATAACACAGTCTATTTTATGTAACTATATATATTTTCATTATTTTTTTTATTTGAGAGAGAGAGAGAGAGAGAGAGAGAAAGAGAGCGTGGACATGTGGGAGAGGGGCGGAGAGGGGCGGAGAGGGGTGGAGAGGGGCAGAGAGGGGGAGGGGGAGAGGGAGAGGGAGAGGGAGAGGGAGAGGGAGAGGGAGAGGGAGAGGGAGAGGGAGAGGACGAATCTCAAGCAAGCTCCATACTCAGCACAGAGCTTGACTCAGGGCTGGAGCCCAAGACCCTGGGATCACGACCTGAGACCAAGTCAAGAGTTGGATGCTCAACAGACTGAACCACCCAGACACCCCTGAGCAATATATTTTAATTAGCTTCCATATAAGTGCACAATGATCTGCCTCATTCTTTATTAACAGCTACAAAATGCCCCACTGTATGGTGTGCCATAATTAAACTAGTCTCCTATGTGTGGACATGTAGGCTATTTTGTTTTATTTTTAAGTTTTTAATTATTTATTTTTGAGAGAGAGAGTAAGCGTAAGCAGGAAAGGGGCACAGAGAGAGAGAGAGAGAGCGTGCGCCAAGCAGGCTCTGCACTGACAGTGCAGATGTGGGGCTGATACAGGGCTCAAACTCATGAACCATGAGATCATGACCTGAGCAGCAATCAAGAGTTGGATGCTTAACCTACTGAGCCACCCAGGTGGCCCTAGGCTATTTTCAATCTTTTCCTATTATCAATAATGCCTGAATAAACATTTGGCCTTTTATATAAATATAGACATAAACACATAAATATAATAAATTCTAAAAGTGGTTCAAAAGGCAAACGTCATTTCTAATATAGTTAGTTATTTTCAAATTGCCTTCCACTGATCACCACCAATATTTAAGAAACCTCACCAAAAATGTATTATCAAACTTTGATTTTTTAGAATAAAAAATATCTCAGTTCATTTTGATTTTTATTTCTACTCTCAATAAAAATGAGCACTTTCATATCTCTAAGAGCCATTTGTACTGTTTTTTTTTTTAATTTTTTTAACATTTTATTTATTTTTGAGACAGGGAGAGACAGAGCATGAACAGGGGAGGGTCAGAGAGAGGGAGACACAGAATCCAAAACAGGCTCCAGGCTCTGAGCTGTCAGCACAGAGCCCGACGCGGGGCTCGAACTCACGGACCGCGAGATCATGACCCGAGCCGAAGTCGGCCGCCCAACCGACTGAGCCACCCAGGCGCCCCTGTACTGCTTTTTTTAATGAAAGTTCTGGTCAGATCTTTGCCAATTTTTCTATTGGATCATTGTTCTTTTGCTTACTGATTTCTAGGAGCCATTCATTTTAAAAATTAAGACTTCTCTCTGTGAAAGGAAATGCAAATATTTTTCTGCAAGGGGTACCATTTATCTTTTGGTTTTGCTTATGATACTTTGTTGCAATGCAGAATCTAAAAATAAAATGTATATAGGGAATCTGTTCTTTGATAGTTAAAACTCTCCCTACTCTGATATTAGAAACATGAAATCATGAGTTTTCTTCTATTACTTTCACAGTTGTCATTTTTCACTTAAATCTTAAATGTAGCAGCAACCTAATTTGATTTAATATAAATACTAGATTACAAATGTTAAGTCTTTATATTGTATAATTTACTCATATACAGTTTATGTATGTTTCAAAATTACTTACAGCAAATTCTTAGTTCACAGGAAGGACAACCTTCTAAAAACCAGATACAAATTTCACATCTCTCCCTGGTTGATATGCATTAAACCTCCAGTGTTTTCTAATAATTTAAAATGAAGGGCATTTCAATCACAAAACAGGTTTTAGGAGAAAAAAGTTTGTAAAACCAGAATTATATACTGAGAGAAAAAGAATGTGGGAACCTGCTGGCTCAGTCGGTAGAAGATGTGACTTTTGGGTCTCTGGGTTGTGAGTTCAAGCCCCACACTGGGTAAATCGATCACTTAAATAAATAAATAAGTGTATTTGAAGCGAAAGAAAGAACAAAGATTTGATCAGCACTTTTATATACATGAAACACATAGCTGTTTTTCAGAACTACAGCCTCGCAGAATTACAATATCAAAGTACGGTATATCTTGTGCCCTTCACTGTGACAAGCACTTTATTACTTCTTTTCTGTGAAATCTCACAGTAGTCCAGTGAGATTAGTATTTTTTCCTCTGTTTTATAAAAGAGGCAACTAAAATCAGATGTTTTCATTTATTTCAAGTTGCATACTAAATATAAAGTCAGACCTCAGTCATTTTTCTGACACCTAAGACCAAACTCTTGGCCAATATATAATACCGCCATCATTTCATTTAGTGCATAGATCACGTCAATTTAGGAATGTGGACTCATTCAATTAAAAAGACAATAATGAAGGGCAGCACCTGGGTGGTTCAGCTGGTGAAGCATCCAACTTCGGCTCAGGTCATGATCTCACGGTTTGTGAGTTTGAGCCCCACGTCAGGCTCTGTGCTGACAGTTCAGAGCCTAGAGCCTGCTTTGCATTCTGTGTCTGCCTCTCTCTCTGTCTGCCCTCACCCCACTCGTACTCTGTTTCTGTTTCTGTCTTTCAAAAATAAATAAACATTAAAAAAAATTATAAAAATAAATAAGTAAATAAATAAATAAATAAATAGACAATAATGAGGGTGCATGGGTGGCTCAGGAAGTTAAGCATTAGACTCTTGATTTCGACTACTGATTTCAGCTCAGGTCATGATCTCAAGGTTTGTAAGCCCTGCATCAAGCACTGCACTGACAGTGCATGGCCTGCTTGGGATTTTCTCTCTTCCTGTCACTCTGCCCCTCCCCATGCACTCTCTCTCAAAATAAATTAAAGCTTTGCTGAAAAAAAATTCTTAGGGGCCCCTGAGTGGTTCAGTCGGTTAAATGTCTGACTTCAGCTGAGGTCATGATCTCACAGTTCATGGATTCGAGCCCCGCTTTGGGCTCTGTGTTGACAGCTCAGAGCCTGGAGCCTACTTCAGAGTCTATGTCTCCCTCTCTCTGCCCCTCCCCCACTCATTCTCACTCATTCTCTCTCTCTCTCTCTCTCTCTCTCTCTCTCAAAAATAAACATTAAAAAAAATATTTTTTTAATTTTAAACAGCTTTGTTGCAGTATAATACACATAACATAAAAATTTTAACTACATGCATACTGTTTTTTTTTTTTTTAAGTTTATTTATTCTTGAGAGATACAGAGAGACAGACCATGAGCAGGGGAGGGGGAGAGAGAAGGGGACACACAGAATCCGAAGCAGGTTCCAGGCTCCGAGCTGTCAGCACAGCATAGAGCCCGACGCGGGGCTTCAACCCACGAATTGCGAGATCATGACCTGAGCCAAAGCCAGATGCTTAACCGACTGAGCCACCCAGGCACCCCCATACATACTCTTAAAGGAGACCAACTGCATGTTGAACTTCCCAATAGACACTGAACACCTTGAAGGCAAAAATTTTACTATATCCCTTTCTACTCACATTATCTAGAACATGGTACTTTTTCATACTAACTAAAAGTAATATTTGAAGTGCTTTACCAATTACAAAACACTTTGAAACACATCAACTCAAGTAATGGCAGCTTGAAAATTGTCGAAAGCTTTCTTTTAATTTCATGTAATTTCCTTAGATGTTATGAAATAGAAGCTGCATTGTCAAATATGAATGACTTCCTTCACTAGTTCCAATAACCAAAAGTGAATTTATATCAGGACTAAGTTTTATTAAGTATGAGGAAATAATACTTTTAAAGTTACAGTGATAAAAAAAAAAAAAGATTGCCTACATGATATTCAGTCACCTAACCCTGCCTTTTTAAAAAAAATTTTTTTTTAATGTTTATTTATTCTTGAGAGAGAAAGACAGAGAGAGAGAGACAGAGTATGAGCAGGGGAGGGGAGGGGCAGAGAGAGAGGGAGACACAGAACCTGAAGCAGGCTCCAGGCTCCGAGCTGTCAGCACAGAGCCCGACATGGAACTCGAACTCACGAGCCATGAGATCACTACCTGAGCTGAAGTCAGACGCTTAACCAACTGAGTCACCCAGGCGTCCCCTAAATACTCTATTTTGAAGAAAATATTTTCATATTAGGTGATTTCACTTACCTGATCAAAAAGAAGCCTAAGTTGCCGTTCAGATTCACCAACCCACTTGCTCAGACAGTCTGCTCCTTTTCGCATAAAAAAAGCCACCTTTTTGTCTCCCTGACTGCACTCATTAGCTAATGCTCTGGCAACCAAGGTTTTACCTGTGCCAGGAGGGCCATAAAACAAACAGCCCCTAGAGGAAAAAAGAATCAATAGGAATAAGATAATGTTACTGCCACCACTAATAACCAATACATAAGGATGCACCTCCCATAGAATTTTTTTATTAATGAATATATGACAATTCTTAGATATTGAGAAAGCTCTTTGTAGTATATAGACAAGTTTCACTTTGCTGAGAGTATTCAAGGATGTTCTCAACGACCAAACCTTGGTAGGCAAATCAGAGATGAGAGCCATTTAGCAAGATAAACCAAAATTTTAAATGTGTCTTCCCAATGACCCAGAAATTTCACATCTTAGAATGCATCATAAATACTCAAAATATTATGAATACAGATTTTAAATGAATGTTCAAAAAAGGATCAATTCTAATTTGTGAAAAACTAAAAAAATCTAAATGCTATTAATAAGGCACAGGGCTCAGTTTGAGAAGTGCATGACTCTTGAGCTTCAGCTTAGTTCAAGCCCCATACTGGGTGTAGAGAACACTTAAATAAATAAAACTTAGAAAAATAATAAGGAATAAATAAATATACTGTTATATCTATAAAACAAAATACTACTAAAATATCAAAAAGAATAATATACACATTACTGATATGGGAAGGTGTCTAGAATACACTGTAGAGTGAAAAAAGTTATATAAAAGCATTACTAAATAATTTTATATTAAATGTTTATATATGCATAATAAAGGCAAAATTTAAACTTAACATACACATATATGTATAAAACAAGCTTATAAAGAATATACAAAATTGTTCATCCCTAAGAAGTAAAATTACTCTCTACTTGTAACACTTTCTGCTTCTCTCTCCATTTTATTTCAGTTTCTCCCACAGCCATGCTACTTTAAGGACTTTGGGAAAAGTAATAATTATTTTCAAAATTCAACTTATATCCTACAAAAAACAATACATTGCTTTTGATTTTAAAAAGCCACTGTAGAATTATAAGCCACAGTTTTAATCTGCTCAAACAGAAGATGACTCTTTAAAAAAGATTTTCTACATCCTGAAACAGATGGAAAATGTAATGGTCTACATGTATATCTTGAATACTTTATTCTCCCAACTTCCCTTAAGTTCTCAGCCTTTTCTAATAGCTACCTAGCTATCTATCTCATGATCAAACACAATCTGATCATAAAAATGGATGTCAAAAAAAAAAAAAAAAAAAAACCTTACCATTTCAAAACTACCAGCATCAAGTCACATATACACTTAACTGAAATTGTGTTTCCAAAGACTAAACAACATACAGCATCAAACTCTATGCCAAATTATGGAAAATCCATTTGGGCAATCCACTTGTATATTCAAGGCCTGCGCAGAGATTTAGATCTTATACCTGACATGTAAATGCTGAAATGTAAACTTCAAGGATACACTTACTACCACAGCCTTTGAACCCTAATTAATAAAATTTCATTCCTAATTCTCATTGCTAGAACACATCAAATCAATACATATGAAATATTTATATCTATAATCATTTACTAACTGAAATTTGATAAATTAACAGTAATAACAATAATAAGCATCTAGGACATTACTTACCTTGGAGGCTGAATCTTAAATTTCTCAAAGATTTCTGGATATAGAAGTGGGAATACTACCATTTCTTTCAGTGCATGAATATGATGGCTCAATCCACCTATACTATCAAACCGCACCTTGGGAAGAAGGGAAAAAGTTCAATATAAAATAATTTTAACTACTAAAGATTTTTTTTAATCTATGAGATTGTCTTATGATTCAGAAATACATGCCTTCAGCAGGAACTGTTGAACATACAGTTCAAAAAATTACACTTCTGGAGTGCAGAAAAATAAAGTCAGCAGTAAAATTCAAGTTTACATTTCAGTTCAGCTAAATAAAGCTACCATTCTTTAATCTCCTAGTAACTAAGGACAAGATTAACGTCCAATCTAACACTTTAATGGGTATCTAGAGGAGATGATAAATTGTATTTATACTCTAATGATTTAAATGCCTTTCAAAATACCATCTATCACATGCCTTGCCAGCAAAGGCAGTACTGTCCCTAAGGGAGCAAAAACTGATTTAGAAGTAGGGTGAAAAACATCTTAGCTACTACAATGGTTTGAGACCCTCCAAAGCTCAACTTTATAAAACTAAGTCTTACTCTTTTTTTTTTTTTTTAAAGAGAGAGAGCCCATGTAAGTGGGGGAGAGGGCAGAGAGAGGGAGAGAGAGAATTTCCTAAGCAGTTCCCACACTTAGCACAGATCCCAATGTGGGCTCGATCCCACAACCCTGGGATCATGACCTGAGCCAGAATCAAGAGTCAGACATTCAACCTACGGACCCACCCACGTGCCCCCAAGTCTTAATTTTTTTTAATTAAAAAAAAATTTTTTTTCATGTTTTTATTTTATTTTTGAGAGAGAGAGAGACAGAGAGACAGAATGTGAATGGGGAAAGGGCAGAGAGAGAGGGAGACACAGAATCTGAAGTAGGCTCCAGGCTCTGAGCTGTCAGCACAGACCCAGACACAGGGTTCGAACCCATGAACCGTGAGATCATGACCTAAGTTGATGTCAGACACTTAACCGACTGAGTCACTCAGGTACCCCATTTTTTTTAAATTTCTTTAAATTTAAGCTTATTTACTTATTTTGAGAGAGAACAAGTGGGGGACAGACAGGGAGAGAGGGAGAGAGAATCCCAAGCAGGCTATGTGCGGAGCCCAATGTGGGGCTCGAACTCACAAACTGTGAATTCATGACCTGAGCCAAAACCAAGAGTTGGATGCTTAACCAACTGAGCCACCCAGGCACCCCATGTCTTATTCTTTAATATTAATTTATCTAGATAGAAATTTAATTTCTCTCCTTAGGAGACAACAATGAAAAAGTGATTTAAGAAACACTGACCTACCATAAGAAACAAGAGAGATTATTCCTCCCGTCCATAACAGTTTAAATACCTAAAAGACTTTGTAGAGTAAAATATTGTACAGAAAAAAGTACTTGAAGGAAATACTGCCAAAATGTTAACAGTAACCGCCTCCCCCTGTATCTTTATTCTGTTACAGTACTTGAAAATGTTTCAAAGTGAAATGTTACTATGATAAAAAAAAAAAACTTAAGTAATCTAGAAAAATAAACACAGAGTTTAAATAAGAAAAACTGTATTTGTATATGATATCAAATTTAAAAAAATACTACTCTAAATAAATGGCAGAGACATCTAAAGTTAACTGATTCAAGACAGTAAGGTGCTGGTCAACAAAATAAGCAAAGAATATTAAGTAAGGTTCTCTGAGAATGTACACTAGTAGATATGAGACTGGGAATTCAATACTCTAAAGTCCTCGTTAAAATAAATATTAAAATAAATATTTTAAAAAAATATTTTCCTCTATGACTTCAGATTGAGAAGAGATAACATTTCATTTTTAGATATATACAGAACTCCATTGGTAACTCAAGCTTGTCATATGAGAATCAGTTAAATTATGTCATATAGAAATATTTATGGGAACAAAAAAAAATCAAATATGATCTTAGGTGGGCAGTAACCTATTCCAAAATACACTCCCTAGAAAGATTCTAGTAACACTAAATATCTATGACATCCTCTAAATCTTGCCTTTCTTTTCAGACTTTCCCTGGGTACTATAACCCACTTCGCATAGTGATCTCAACTATCTTTATATTTGACACCCATATCTGAATTTCTAGCCCATACAGTTCTCCTTAAGGCCAAACCTAACTAATTTCCTACAAGTTACTTCCATTTGTGATGTGCCATGGACACCTAAACATGTCTACAACTAACTAAATCATCATAACCCCTCTAAACATTTTCTCTAATGTTCCCTACATCAGAGAGTAGATCCCACCCAGTCGCTTAAGCCAGAAACCTAGGTCATACATTCAACTTGTTTCTCTCCTTCATTCCCCAAAAGCAATAAATTCACCCAATTCCATCAAACCAAATTCTCTCAAGATTCTGTCAAATCCACCTACTTCTTTCCATCATTACCCTACCATGACCATTACTCCAAATTACTATGTTACAACTATGTCCAGACCAGTCTCCCTAATGCCAGCCTTGCTTCCCTTCATTAACTACATCAGAATCAGAGTGTTCCATCTAAAATGTAAATCTGATCATGAAATCTAAGCAGTTTCAACAATACCCTACTACATATCATGGTTTATGGGCCTTGCCATATTTGTCAGCCTCATTTCCTACCCATTTTTTATTATATACGTCAGTATCACTGATACAGGGGGGCGGGGGGGACTTAAGTATCACCTGTGACCAGAGTGCTAGGTTCCAAAACACATACATCAAAACACTAATAATGATGATGTCTGGGTTTTTATTTTTATTATGTGTTGCCTTAGAAACAAGGAACAACCTTTATTTTTTTTTTTAAGTTACTTCTAGAAAAACATTTACAAAACTTACTGATTTATCAATGTTCATTGGATCAACATCAGCCAAGCTTGCACCCACTTTGACACGTTCTCGGAGAATACCACTAGCTAAATCTTCTGCTCTGAAGTTCATAGGCAAACATCTGAAATTCATAAAAATTCAAGTAGATAGCATTAAAAGTTTCACATTTAACTTTTAACTTTAAATTTTTTAAAAGTTTAACATTTAACTTTTAAGTTTCACATTAATACTCCTCAGGCATTACATGGGTATGTCTACTCAGTTTACAAGATTAAAAGAAATTTCTTTCCCTTTAATTCAAAACTAACCAATTCTAGATCACATCTTGATAGCTAACCTTTATCTTCTGTTTAACTCCTTTAAAATAGATCTTTAGCCACCTAAAATCCTATACTGTATTAATTTTATTACCCTTAAGAAAATACAATCTACTTCCTCTTTTAACCTTGGATAGTTACCAAAAGATGACATAAACAGCCTCAAAAAAAGTATGACTTCTAAACTGAATGTACTTTTCACACACATTTCTGAATCTTAACTTACCTTAAAAATATATTTCCAAAGCAAGTATCAAAATAGTTCAGATTAAGTAGACATTAAATTCTTTTATTTAAACTTAGATTTTGGGGGCACCTGGGTGTTGGTTAAGCACCCAGCTCTTGGTTTCAGCTCAGGTCATGATCTCACAGTTTGTGAGTTCAAGCCCCATATCAGACTCCATGCTGACAGTGCAGAGCCTGCCTGGGATTCTCTCTCCCTCTCTCTCTGCCTCTACCACTTGCTCTGTCTCTCTCTCAAAATAAATAAATAAACATTAATAAATAAAATAAACTTATTTTTTTCTCTTACATCTTCTTTCCATCACCTACATGTGGAATTATTTTCAGCATATAATCTGCAACAATCCAAACTTGTTTCCAAGAGATACTAACTGAAAATTTGGTATTTCTACAATAGATACATAATACCAAATTATAGAAATACTTTGCTAAATGTACATTTTCTAAATATAATTTATCTCTAGTAGTATAAGCTAGAAAATTAACTCAAATTTTAAAGAATAAATTATAATTTGATGTTCTAATTACTTATTAGACAAAATACTGGTTTTCACCCAGTGAAAATTCTTTTTTCATTTTTTTAAATGTTTTTATTTATTTTTGAGAGAAAGAGAGGAGAGAGAGAGAGAGAGAGAGAGAGAGAGCGCGCGCGCGCATGCGCACACACAATCAAGGGAGAGGCAGAGAGAGAGGGAGACACAGAATCTGAAGCAGGCTCCAGGCTCTGATGGGTCAGCACAGATACGAAGGCAGGACTCAAACTCATGAACCTCGAGATCATGACCTGAGCTGGAGTCAGACGCCTAACCAACTAAGCCACCCAGGTGCCCCACAGCGAACATTCTTGAGGTTTTAGTGAACCATGTAGTAACCAGTCATTTACCCTAGTTAGGGAAAGACCACCAGATGGCACTCAATGAAACAAAACAAATTTTGCAATAAAATCCAGGGCTCCTGAGATGATTCTATTAGAAACCAAATCTCACTCTGAGTGCTGTAATCATTGTAGCATCTAATAAAATCAACCTCATTAGGGGTGGCTGAGTTGGTTAAGTGTCTGACTTTGGCTCAGGTCATGATCTCATAGTTCATGGGTTTGAGCCCCATGTTGGGCTCTGTGTTGACAGCTCAGAGCCTGGAGCCTGCTTTGGATTGTTTCCCTCTCTCTCCACCCCTCCCGCACTCATGCTCATGCTCTCTCTCTCCCAAAAAAAATGAATATTTTTTTAAATATTAATAAAAAAATTACATAAAATCAGGCTTATTAAATGGATTTGGATTAGAGGAGAGGTACCAAAGAAAAGACTACCAGAGGGGTTGGCTGCTTCCCTTTGGGTCTTCCTCCTTTACCTTCCTGCACATTCACTGAGTAGTTACATAGTAAATAATTTATGAGAAGTTCTCCCAAGGTTAGACATCTATTTTAAGAATTACTGAGTAGGGGTGCCTGGGTGGCTCATTCACTTAAGCATCTGACTTCGGCTCAGGTCATGATCTCATGGTTTGTGAGTTTGGGCCCTGCGTCAGGCTCACTGCTAACAGCTCAGAGCCTGGAGCCTGCTTAGGAATCATGTCTCCCTCTCTCTCTGCCCCTCCCCGACTCACACTCTCTCTCTTACTCTCTCAAAAATAAGTAAATTTTTTTTTTAAAAATTAGTAAGTAAAAACCAAATCAGTGCCTTAATCTGGTCTAAAATATGTAGTAGGGTGCCTGTGTGGCACAGTCAGTTAAGTCATGACCTTAGCTCAGGTCATGATCTCACAGTCTGTGAGTTTGAGCCTTGCATCAGGCTCTACACTAATGGCACAGAGCCTGCTTGGGATTGTGTTTCTCTTTCTCTCTGCCCCTCCCCAGCTTGTTCTCTCTCTCTCTCAAAATAAATAAACTTAAAAAAAAAAAAGATGATAAATAAATGAGAAGAGAAGAGAAGAGAAGAGAGAAGAGAGAAGAGAGAATATGTACTGAATATAGGTGTTAGCAAAATAGCGGTATAGATAAGAATCCCATTCAAAAAATAACTGTTCAAGGGCACCTCGGTGGCTTAGTTGGCTGAGCATCCGACTTCGGCTCAGGTCATGATATTGCAGTTTGTGGATTCAAGTCCCATGTTGGGCTCTGTGCTGACAGCTCAGAGCCTGAAGCCTGCTTCAGATTCTGTGTCTTCCTCTCTCTCTCCACGCCTCCCCCACTCACATTCTGTCTCTCTCTCTCTCTCAAAAATAAACAAATGTTAGAAAAAAAAATTTTTTAATAAATAAAATAACTGTTCTTGGGGCATCTGGCTGGTTCAGTAACTCGACCATATGACTCTTGTTCCTAAGGTAGTAAGTTCAAGTCCTACAATGGGCATGGAGCCTACTTAAAAAAATAAATAAATAAAAATAACTCTTCTTCCTTTTTTCTACCATGGATATAACAATAAAAAAATTTACTAACCTGTTTCTTGCTCTCGCCATGCTCTTTGATTTCCTTCTTTCAAAGCGTTCTTCATCAGAAGAAGTTGTGTCACTACTATGAATGGCGTGCTTCTTTCTCCTATTTAAAGAGAGTAAAATCCTTAAAATCACTATACAGCAGCAAATTGTTTTTAAAAACACATTGCATGGAGTGCCTGGGTAGCTCAGTGGGTTACGTGTCCAACTCTGATTTCGCTCATGTCATAATCCCATGGTTCATGAGTTCAAGCCCCACATCAGGATTTGCACTGACAGCGCCAAGCCAGCTTGGGATTCTCTCTCCCTCTCTGCCTCTCTCTCCCTCAAAAATAAATAAACTTAAAAAAAAAAAAAATCACGTTGTAGAAGGGCACATGGGTGACTCAGCTGGTTAAGTGTCCAACTATTAATTTCAGTCCAGGTCATAATCTCAGTCGTGAAATCAATCCCCTTGTGGGACTCCATGCTAGGCATAGGGCCTGCTTAAAATTCTCTCTCTCCTGGGAATGCAAGCTGGTGCAGCCACTCTGGAAAACAGTATGGAAGTTCCTCAGAAAATGAAAAATAGAACTACCCTACAACCCAGCAATTGCTCTACTAGGCATTTATCCACAGGATACAGGTGTGCTGTTTCGAAGGGACACATGCACCCCCATGTTTATAGCAGCACTATCAACAATAGACAACGTATGGAAAGAGCCCAAAAGTCCATCGATGGATGAATGGATAAAGGAGATGTGGGATATATACACAATGGAGTATTACTCGGCAATCAAAAAGAATGAAATCTTGCCAATTGCAACTACGTGGATGGAACTGGAGGGTATTATGCTAAGTGAAATTAGTCAGAGAAAGACAAAAATCATATGCCTTCACTCATATGAGGACCTTAAGAGACAAAACAGATGAACATAAGGGAAGGGAAACAAAAATAATATAGAAACAGGGAGGGGGACAAAACAGAAGAGACTCATAAATATGGAGAACTGAGGGTTACTGGAGGGGTGGTGGGAGGGGGGGATGGGCTAAATGGGTAAGGGGCACTAAGGAATCCACTCGTGAAATCATTGTTGCACTATATGCTAACTAATTTGGATGTAAATTAAAAAAAATTTTTTTTAATTAAAAAAATAAAGAATCTCTCTCTCCTTCTCTCCCCACCCCTCCCCCACTAAAATGCACCCACATGCACATGCTCTCTGTCTCTCAAAAAATAAAAAAAAACACATTGTAGAGACTGTTAGCTATAGAGAGTAAACCTAGGACTGCTGGAGGGGAGATGGGTGGGGAATGGATTAAATGGGTGATGGATAGCAAGGAGGGCACTTGTGATGAGCACCAGGTATTATCTGTAAGTGACTCACTACTAATGTCTACTCATGAAACCAATATTACACTGTATGTTAACTAACTAGAATTTAAATAAAAAGTTGAAACAACAAAAAATAATAAATAAATCACATTGTAAGCATCATATCTATAATTAATTAGATCAGTAGATTTACTTATAGAATTACAGTACATTTATTCAGCAAATATTACTAAGATCCTTCAGCTCATCTAGTTTATATCTAATGAAGTATAAACATGCCAACTTCTACAAAGGAAAAAGAAGAAAGGAGTCTATAATTTTTCAAATAGGGTTGTGCAGGAATGGAGTCAAGCAACAAATTTAATTTGCATCCCTATTAAGGGAATATCTATCAATGATTTAAAAATTACACTAGAATCTCACTGGAAAAGAAAGTTTGGCTTTTTCTCTTATTTTTCTTTTCCCAAATAATCAGAAACAATCCAGACACTAAAGAAAATAATCCACTGGCTTACAGAGAGAGAAATTACTTCCCAATTAAGATACATCCTATCTGAATTTCTTATAAAATGTATAAAGAATTTTTGAAGAAAAAAATGACTTATAATCAGAACTACTATGGAAGAATTAAAAAATGTATCAAGGTAAATTCATTCTCAACAAAATAATATTTAACGAATACTATATCATTAAAATAGTTGATGACATCTCTAAGATACCTAGAAAGATACATATACATATTCATGTGCATCTACAAAGAAACAACAAAATAAACCAGACTGACTTCTCATCAGCAACAATACATCAAAGAGGAGATATATATATGTGTCTGTGTGTGGAGACATAGATATAGATATAGATATAGATATGGATATAGATATAGATATAGATATATAGATATATAGATATAGATATAGATATCAGTGAAGAACTTCAAAGGTTTAAGGGAAACGTATTGGATTTAGAGTTGTCTTAATTCACAAAACCATTGGCCAGCTATCAAAATAAAAGGCATTTTAAGATAGCAAAGATACAAAATTTACTTTCTACACATTCTTTTAGTAAATTATTGAGATTACATTCCTACAAAATGAAATGGTAAAGAAAAAACACATGGGATCTAGTAAACAATGGATCCAACTCATGAAAACAGTATTAACTTTTAGCATATTCACTTTGCAGCAGGCCTAGAAAACAATCCCTCTGAAGTGGAACAGGAAGATGACACTAGGGGAGAGGTCATTTGACAAAAAGAATATGAATGTTTTCACATCATCAGAAATTTAGAAAACTGTTAAACTACCTGAATGTTTAAAAAAAAAAAAAAAAGGGGGTGCCTGGGTGGCTCAGTCGGTTAAGCGGCCGACTTCGGCTCAGGTCACGATCTCACAGTCTGTGAGTTCGAGCCCTGCGTCAGGCTCTGTGCTGACAGCTCAGAGCCTGGAGCCTGTTTCAGATTCTGTCTCTCCCTCTCTCTGACCCTCCCCCATTCATGCTCTGTCTCTCTCTGTCTCAAAAATAAATAAATGTAAAAAAAAAAATTATAAAAAAAAAAAAAAAACTCTTGAAATTTTTGAAGACCATCAGGAGATAAATTCAGTGGGTCCTTTTTCCCCACATACACAAATCACTACAAGAAGCCCTGCATACATTATGTTCCTGTCAGGCTATGCAGAAAGTGATACAATCTCCTCCACGCCTATCCCTATCCTGTGAACTCAATGCTCCCCCTCATTGCTCTATTTTCTTCCAAGCACTTGTCACCATCTGACATACTAAGTATTTTACATATCCATTAGTTTATCTTCATTCAAATGTAAGCTCCAAGAAAACAGGGATTTTTACACTTCTAACTTCTTAACATCCAGTGCTTTGAATGACCCTTGGTGAGTAGAGAAGGCAGCAATATATATCATTGAACGAATGAATAAATTTAATAATACAGGAGTATTTCCCACTGAATGGCCAGTTAGTGAAAAAAGATCCACCAAGAAGGAAATTTAATCCTAGCACCTTACTTAGCTCTACAGTGAAAAACACTGTCATTATTCATAGAAAGGTAAAAACTATTCATTGGTTTTTGACTTTTCAGGATTTCAAGATTTTTGACCTTTCAGGATTAACCTGCAAATTAATCAAGACTTAATAACTGTCACGGAAAAATATAAATGTTATCAGCCCTGATAATATAAAAAGATAGAAGGAGTAGAATGGAAGGAAGTGGATGTTTGTGTCCTAATCTTAAAAGTAAGGAGTGAACTATGTGGAATTTAAGAGAGAAAACAAAGAAAGAAAGAAAAAAAGAGATAAACCGAAAAACAGACTCTTAACTACAGAGGACAAACTGATGGGTACCAGAGGAAAGGTGGGTGGGAGAATGAGTGAAATGGGTGAAGGGGACTAATAGTACACTTACCTTTACTTTTTAAAGTTTGCTTATGTATTTTGAGAGACAGAAAGAGAGCAAAGCAGGGGTGGGGGGAGTGGGCAGAGAAAGAGAGAGACTGAATCCCAAGCTGGCTCCACACTCTCAGTGCAGAGCCCAACACAGGGCTTGGATCTCACAAACCGAGATCACAACACCTTCTAAAGTCAAGAGTCAGATGCTCAACTGACTGAGCCACCCAGGCACCCCAAAAGTACACTTATCTTGATGAAGACTGAGTCATACAGAGAATTATCGAATCATTACAGTGTACACCTGAAACTAACGAATGTTTACTATACTGTAATTAAAAAATAATAATCTGGGGCGCCTAGGTGGCTCAGTCACTTAAATGTCCGACTTCGACTCAGGTCATGATCTCACGGTTTGTGAGTTCGAGCCCCATGTTGGGCTCTGTGCTGACAGCTCGGAGCCTGGAGCCTGCTTCGGATTTTGTGTCTCATTCTCTCTCTGCCCCTACCCCACTTGTGCTGTCTCTCTCTCACAAAAATAAATAAATGTAAAAAATAAATACCTAAATAAATAATAATAATCTTATTGTCTAATAATTTGGAACTAGGTATATTATCAATATAAATAAAAATGATATGAAGTCATGAAAATGACCTTATAGAATATTTAATGACCAAGAAATGTATTCATCATACATTAAGCAAACAAACTCAGACTACAAAATAGTAGGGAAAAAAAAGTAGGAGTGAAAAGGCACTATTTACAGTTAATAAAACAAAATAGACATTCAAGTATAATGATTCAAATTTCATGTGACTAAAGAAGAATTAAGATTAGTGCTATCACTATATGAGAATGAGGAAGATCAGAAAACACTGTTTAAAGGTGATGAATCAAGGGCGCCTTGGGTGGCTCAGTCAGTTGAGAGTCCGACTCTTGATTTCAGCTCAAGTCATGATCTCACAGTTCATGGGAAAAGTAGGAATAACTTCACCATAAACTTTCAAAATGTTATCAAGCAATACTACCCATGAAGCCGAACTATAGAGCAAAAATATAAGAACTGAAGACACCATAAGAAAACAGGAGAAGACAAAACTCTAAGCTACTGAAACTTCAAAATACATAGGGAAAACACTCAACAAAGAAATAAAGATAAACTGAATACAACATTAGTTATAAAAAGCTAGAAAATACCTAAAAGGATCTAGAGAATTGAAAACAGCCAACAAAATGTAACAAAAATTTAAAAAGGAAAGCAGAGAAAATGATGGATATAAAAAAGAAAAATTCAACATGGGAATAACTGAAATCTTCAAATAAAAAATCAGAATAATAGGAAAGAGCAAACATTTGAAAATATAATTCAGGAAAACATACTGAAATTAAAAATTTGGTTATTACTCACTTGAAAGGGCAAAATGTGTAACAGACAAAAATGACTCAAGATGATGATCACTTACAAAACACATGCTACTAATCAAGTTACTGGTCTTTTAAGATAAAGAAAAAATCCTTGGGTAGCCACCCAAAAGGGCAAACAGACTTATAAAGGGAAAAAAAAAAATTTACCCTCAAATTTCAACATTGTTTCAACATAGCGGCATTCAATGTCAATAACACAATAAAATACATTCAAGATACTCAAGACAAGCGTGTATATATAAGCCAAAATATTTATACTGAGCCAAACTGTCCTTCAAGTATGAAGACTACAAACAGTTTAGAACATGCAAGAACTTAAGAAATACTGAGACCATGAAGCATAAAAACTGCTACAGCGCAAATCCCAGCTAATGAAGATACGAATAGGAAAATGCAGCAACAAGGATAGGCTGGCTGTAAGCACAATATATTTACCTATAGTTCTAAAACTAAAGCAACAAAATAAGGCGACAGGAGAACATCCATGGCACTGTACCAAAAAAAAAAAAAAAAAATGGGAGGCAAAGACAAAGATGTCAAATAAGGTAAGTAAGCCAAATACTTCAATTTTAACAGCAAGAAAGTCAGGGTTATCATTAAAACTTACAAATAAAACCTCTCAAAAATGTAGATTTTGAGGATATGGAAAAACAGGAACCCTTGTGTACTGTTGGTGGCAATTCAAACTGGTGCAGCCCCCATGAAAAACAGTATGGAGGTTCCTCGAAAAGCTAAAAATAACACTACCTTATGATCCAGCAATCACCCTACTAAGTATTTATCCAAAGAACACAAGAAAATTAATTCAAAGGGATAAATAGACCCCTATCTTTGTCGCAACACTATTTACAATAGCCAAGATATGGAAAGAACCCAAATGTCCATCAATTAACAAAGAATATGTGGTATATATATACATCGGAATATTATTCAGCCATAAAAAAACAATGAAATCTTGCCATTTGCAATGACATGGATGAAGCTAGAGAGTATATTGCTAAGTGAAGTCAGTGAGAGACAAATGCCATACGATTTCATTCAAATGTGAAATTTAATAAACAAAACAAACAAGCAAAGGGGAAAAAATAAGAGAGAGAGAGAGAAAAAAAGTAAGAAAAGACTCTTAACTATAGAGAACTGATGGTTATCAGAGGGGAGGTGTTTTAGGGGATGGGTTAAATAGGTGATGGGGATTAAGGAGTGCACTTGCTGTGATGAGCACAAGGTGATGTATCGAAGTGTTGAATCACTATATTGTACACCTGAAACTTCTATAACATTGTATGTTAGCTAACTGGAATTAAAATAAAAACTTAAAATTAAAAAAAGTTTATGTAAAAGGACAATGGTAAACTCTGAAAAGAAAGAGTAAAATTGAAAATGGACAGTAGAAAAGATAAGGGAATAGACAGAAATAGACCCTTGCTCAGGGGAAGATGATGTTCAGAATAAGAAACTAATTACTACTAACAAAAAAGATGAGGCCATTATAAAAATTTAAAGTAAAAACCACTATAAAATGCCTTCCTAAATAAAACCAGAATAATTATGTACAAAAATAAATACAAAACACAACAAAAAGAACCACATAGTGAAATTCTATCTGAATTATCAAAAACCACTCCACAAGGCAAGATCCACTAAAACTAATGGATGAAAAGCAAAAAAGATCTATGCAAAATCTCAAAGAATCTTCCCCAAGATACTTCCCCATTGCTGAATTCTATCAAACATTTAAGGAGGAGAGGCACCTGAGTGGCTCAGTCGGTTGAGCATACAACTTTGGCTCAGGTCATGATCTCGTGGTTCACGGGTTCAGGCCCTGCGTTGGGCTCTGTGCTGACAGCTCAGAGCCTGGAGCCTGCTTCAGATTCTGTGTCTACCTCTGTCTCTGCCCTCCCCCATTCATGCTCTGTCTGTCTGTCTGTCTCTCTCAAAAATAAATAAACATTAAAAAAAATTTGGGGGGGTGTGCCTGGGTGCTCAGTCAGTTGAGCGTCTGACCAGCTCAGGTCACGATCCCACGGTTTGTGAGTTTGAGCCCGCATGGGGCTCTGTGCTGACAGCTCAGAGCCTGGAGCCTGCTTTGGATTCTGTGTCTCCTTCTCTCTCTGCCCCTCCCCCATTTGTGCTCTGTCTCTCTCTGTCTAAAAAAAAAAAGAATTTTTTTTAAATTTTTTTTAATTTAAGGAGGAAGTAACGCCAATCTTACACAAACTCTTTCAGAAAGCAAAAGAGAGAAATACCTCCTAACTCCATTAATGATACCAGCATAACTAACACCAAAACCCCCAAGGACATTACAAAAAAGAGAAAATTACAACCCGACACCTTTCGCAAACAGAAACAAAAAAACAAACAAACAAACAAAAAAAATCCTGAGAACATTAGCAAATTATATCCAGCAAACAATAAAAGCATATATATCATGACAAAAAAAAAAAGTTTATCCAGAGAATATAATCAATATAATTCACCACATTAACAATAAAAGAGAAATATTATGACCAATTAGAAGAACACAAATCATTTACCAAAATTCAACCTATTATGTAAAAGCTCACAATAAAACAGGAATAGAGGGAAACTTATTCAATTAGAAAGGAGCATCAAAAACAAAACAAACAAAAAACAACCTTCAACAGTCTAATTACTGGAGAAATAGTGAACGTTTCCCTAAAAATCAAGTACAACACATACCCACTCTCACAACTTCTTTTTACCACTGTACCAAGGATCCTAGCGAAACAATAAGGAAAGAAAACTCACAAAGATTGAAACTGCCTCAATTTGCAGATGATATGGTTTATGTAGAAAATATTCAGTAATATACAAAACAACTACTAGAATAACAAAATTTGGCAAGGTCACAGGATACCAAGTTAACAGACAAAACAATTCTGTTTTTAAATCTTAGTAGTAAACAATTAGAAAGTAGTTTTTTTACACAGTATTTTTTTAATTGTTATTATTTTTGAGAGAGAGAGAGAAAAAGAGAGAGGGGGTGAAGAAAGAGAGGGAGAGAGAGAATCCCAAGCAGGCTCCACACTGTCAGCAAAGAGCCCCATCGCAGGGCTCAAATTAATAAACCATGAGATTATGACCTGAACTGGAATCAAAAGTCAGTTGCTTAACTGACTGAGACACCCAGGCACTCCCAGAGTGTTTTTTTTTTTTTTTTAAGTTTTTATTTATTCATTTAAGTAATCTCTACACCCAACATGAAGCTTGAACTCATAACCCCAAGATCAAGAGTCACATACTCTTCTGGGGCACCTGGGTAGCTCAGTTGGTTGGGTATCCGACTTTGGCTCAGCTCATGATCTCACCATTCAGAATTTGAGCCCCACACTGGGCTCTGTGCTGACAGCTCAGAGCCTGAAGCCTATTTCAGATTATGTGTGTGTGTCTGTCTGTCTGTTTGTCTCTCCCGTTTGCGTGCATGCTCTCTCTCTCTCAAGAATAAATAAACTTGAGGGCGCCTGGGTGGCTCAGTCGGTTAAGCAGCCGACTTCGGCTCAGGTCATGATCTCGCGGTCCGTGAGTTCGAGCCCCGCGTCGGGCTCTGTGCTGACAGCTCGGAGCCTGTTTCAGATTCTGTGTCTCCCTCTCTCTGACCCTCCCACATTCATGCTCTGTCTCTCTCTGTCTCAAAAATAAATAAACGTTAAAAAAAAATTTTTTTTTTTAAAAAGAACAAATAAACTTGAAGAAAAAAAAAAGTCTCATACTTTTCTGACTGAGCCAGCCTAGCAGGTAGTTTTTAAAACTAATTCCATTGAATCATTAAACATAAAATACTTAAAAATAAATTTAAGATACAGAAAAAACCTCTACACTATAAACTACAAATCATTGCTAAGAGAAATTTCAAAAGACTTAAATGATATACCATGTTCATGAATTGGCAGGCTAAATATTATTACAATATTGATTCTCCCCATATTGACCTACAGCTTCACTATAGTCCAAACAAAATCCCAGAAGGCTTTTACTATAGAAACTAACAGGGGGTGCCTAAGGTGGCTCAGTCAGTTAAGCGTCCGACTTTGGCTCAGGTCATGATCTCATGGCTCAGCTGGTGAGTTCAAGCCCCGAGTTGGGGTCTCTGCTGTCAGCACAGAGCCCACTTCAGATCCTCTGCCCCTTCTCTCTCTGTCCCTCCCCAACTCATTCTTTCTAAATAAATAAACTTAAAAAAGAAAGAAAGAAACTAAGAGGAGCAGGCACCTGGGTGGCTCAGTCGCTTAAGCATTTAGACATCCAACTCTTGGTATCAGCTCATATCACTTATCTCCTGGTTCATGAGATCGAGCCCCACATCAGGTTCTGTGCTGACAGTGCAGAGCCTGCTTGGGATTCTCTCTCTCCTCTCTCTCTCTGCCCCTCCCCGACTCATGCACAAGCACTCATGCTCTCTCAAAATAAATAAACTTTAAAGAAAAAGAAAAAGAAAAAGAAAAAGAAAAAGAAAAAGAAAAAGAAAAAAAAAGAAAAAAAAATTAACAGGGAAGCCTGGCTGGCTAAGTCAGAGGAGTGTGTACCTCTTGACCTTGGAGTCATGAGCTTGAGCCCCAAATTGCACAGAGATTACTTAAAAAAAAAGAAAAAAGAAAGAAATTAACAAGTTGATTATAACATTTAAATGAAAATGCAAAGGACCTAGGATATACAAAGTAAACTTTAAAAAGACGACTAAAGTTAAAGGACTTACAGTACCTGATTTCAAGATATACTATAAAGCAAAAGAAATCAAGACAATGTGGTAATGCTTGATAAGTAGAACAAAATCCAGAACCAGACCTACATGTATATAGAAAATATATTTTTGACAGAAGTACCAAGCCAATTCAGTGAGGCATCTTTTTCATCAAAAAGTGATGTTGAGATATTGGATATTCATGTACATAAAAAGAACCACAACTTTTACCTCCTATAATACACAAAGCTAAAACTATAAAACCTCTATTAAAACACATGGGATAAAAACCTTTGTAATCTTATGGTGGAAGAAAGTTTCAAAAAGCACAAACTATAAAAGAAAAATGGATATTCTGATCTTCATAAAAATTTGAAACCAGTAAGAGATGGACAGTAGATAGTGGGAGTCAGGTTTCTCAATGTCTGAAAGTTACAAGATAAAGGAGAAAGGTTAGAACAAACACTTTGATACTGGATTAGAGTAGCCAACTTCAGTACAAACTAATCTTTAGCTTAACATAGATACAGATGGATACAGAAACAATTATAAATGTGCCTGCATCCATAGGTGAGTGTATACACATACACTATACTAGCTATCTGAGAGGCCTTGTACCAACAAACATACACAGTGTCTAGATCTTGGCTTCTAAATATTATTCCCCAATAAAAGGAAACAGGGCTCCTTAGTGAGATGGCTTATCCTAGAGCTGGGACATGGAATATACACAATGAGCCTAGCACATGTTGTAATGACAGGAAATAAAGAAGTACTCAAAAAACAAAAGAAGGGAGGCATGTAAACTGGACAGAGGAGACAACCTGAAAAGGCTTCCAACAGCTAAAGCAGGTACAATTTGAATAACAAAATAATGCAGGATTGCATTATAACCCAAAGCATAAAATAAATATGCATGCATCCATACTGATATAAATGATTGAACAAATATTTTTGAATTGGAGAATGCCAATGTCTTACAAAAGTATTTCAAGTAATATAGGTAGATACTCCCCCCTCTAGGAGATGGAGCTTTAATTCTCAAACCACTACCTTTCCTTGAAGGTGTATTAGACTTAGTGGCTCTTTACATAAAGAACAGACTATGGAAATGGAAAAATCGTACCTTTACAGTGGAGAAATGTGGCAAGCATGACTGTAACCAAGTGATAAAGGTTAACTTAACATTATCAGTGATGTCATATGGATACGCTTCCCCTTGATGTGATACAAGATGGACTGTTTTCTATCTTTCCAAAAATCCCCAACCCCAGTCTAATAAAGAGGAAAACATGATTAGACAACTTGGGGGGACATTCCACAAGATACAGAGACAGGATTCCTCAAGATTATCAAGATCATGAAAAACAAGGAAAGGAAGACAGAAAAACTGTCACAGACCAGAGACTATGGAGACATTAACACTAAATGTGCAATATGGTACCCTGAATTCAATTCTGCAGCAGAAAAAGAACATTAATGGGGCACCTGGGTGGATCAGTTGATTAAGAATCCGACTCTTGATTTCAGCTCAGGTCATGACCTCACAGTTCGTAGGGTAAAGCCTCATATTGGGCTCTGCACTGTCGGCACAGAGCCTGCTTGGGATTCTCTCTCTCTGCCCCTTTCCTGCTTGCACGTGCTCACGCACTCTCTCTCAAAATAAACATTTAATAAATTTAAAGAAAGGAAAGAAAAAGAACATTATTAAAATCCAAATAAATTTTGGAGGTTGGCAAGTAGTCATGTACCAATGTCAGTTCTTAGTTTTAACAAACATGCCACAACATGTTAATAATGACAAAAATTGGGTAAGTGGTATAAGGGAACCTCTATATTACCTTCACAACTTTTCTGCAAAGCTAAAATTGTTCCAAAATTAAAAATTCATTTAAAAAACATTTTAAACATTTGCCCTTTAAAACACATCATTATGAGAACAGATGGCAAGTCAAAGGACAGAGGAAACACTCGCAAAACATATATGTAACAAAACATTTATGTCCAGAATATATTTTAAAAACTCTTGAAACTTGGGGCACCTGGGTGGCTTAGTCAATTAAGCATCCGACTTGGGCTTAAGTCCTGATCTCGCGGTTCCCGAGTTCAAGCCTCACATCGTGCTCTGTGCTTACAGCTCGGAGCCTGGAGCCTGCTTCTTATTCTGTGTCTCCCTCTCTCTCTGCCCTTCCCCCACTCATGCTCTGTCTCTCTCTCAAAAATAAATAAACATTAAAATGAATAAATAAATAAATAATAAAAACACTTCAAACTCAATAAGAAGGCAAACAACTTGATTTTAAGATGGCAAAAGATTTAAACACCAACTTTACAAAGAAGATATAAAAATGGCCAATAAGTAAATAAAATGATGCTTAACATGGTTAAAGACTCAGGAACAGCGAAGTAAAAACTAAAATGAGATACTAGTATATATTATCAGAATGGCTACAGTTGGGGCATCTGGTTGGGGCTGAACTGGTTGAGCGACCAACTCTTGGTTTCAGTTCAAGCCATAATCTCATGGTTTGTGGCTTCAAGCGCTCTCAGGGCAGAGATCAGGATTCTCTCTCTCCCTCTCTCTCTCTACTCCTCTCCCATTCGCTCTCTCTCCCAAAACAGACTTAAAAAAATGGTTAAAATTACACCAAGTGTTAAGGAGGATATGAAGCAAATGGAACTCAAACGTACTGCTAGTGAAACTGTAAAATGGTTACAAAAATTTTGAAGATTGGTAATTTCTTAAAAAGTTAAACATCACCTATCATTAAGACCTACACATTCCACTCATAGCTATTTACCCAAGAGAATTAAAACCTATATCCACACAAAGATTTACACACAAATATTCACAGCTGCCTTATGCACAATAGTCAAAAACAAGAAAAACCCAAATTTCCATCAAGAAATGACACATTTGGTATGTCTATACAATGAATACTCCTCAGCAATAAAAAGGGATAATCTGCTGACATACATAACAACATGGATGAATCTCAAAAATCATTATGCTGAGTGAAGGCAGAAGAGTACATACTATATAACAAAACTCTAGAAATTGGAAACAAATATACAATAACAAAAAGAAGATCAGTGCTTGCCTAGGGTCCGAATGAAAAAGGACATAAGAAAACTCTTGAGGACAATGTAAATGTTCTACATCCTGA
The DNA here is from genome assembly GCF_023721935.1 of Panthera uncia. Lineage (NCBI taxonomy): Eukaryota > Metazoa > Chordata > Mammalia > Carnivora > Felidae > Panthera > Panthera uncia. Next base: position 21,416,867 of record NW_026057579.1, on the reverse strand, counting down.
TTGCAACAGTGAAATCACAACAATACACATCTGTCAGAACTTATCTAATTAAATACCTTAAATTGGCCAGGAGGCAGGCAGGTAGGTGGCTCAGTCGGTTAAATGTCTGACTCCTGATTTCCGCCTGGGTGGTCATGGTCTCAAAGTGCATGAGTTTGAGCCCTGCCCTGGGCTCTGAGTGAACAGCGCAGGGCCTGCTTGGGAGCTTCTCTCCCTCTCTCTCTGCCTCTCCCTTTCTCTCTCCCTCTCTCTCAGAAATAAACTTTATTTTTATTCTTTATTTTTGAGAGAGAGAGAGAGAGAGATAGCGCACAAGCGAGGAGGGGCAGAGAGAGAAGGAGACAGAATCTGAAGCAGGCTCCAGGCTCTGAGCTGTAGGCACGGAGCATGATTCGGGGCTTGAACTCACGGACAGTGAGGTCATGACCTGAGCTGAAGTCAGACGCTCAACCAACTGAATCACCCAGTGCCCCCAAAGAATAAACTTAAAAAAAAATTCTTGTTTTAAATACTTTAAATGGGTAAAGTTTATATAAATTATGCCTCAATGAAGTTGATTAAAGAAACACAATAGGAGCCTAACAAGACATGACTACAAAATGTATGTAGTATTCTAGATAGAATCCTCGAATAGAAAAAGGACATTGGGTAACAACTAAGAAAATATGAATAAAGTATGGACTTTAGTACATAATATTATATCACTATTAGTTCAATAATTACAACAAATGCACCATACTAGTGATAAGTGTTAATGATAAGGGAAACTGGGTATAGGCTATATGGAAACTCACTGTACTAGCTTCAAAATTTTTCTGTCAATCTAAACCTATTCTACAATAAGAAGTTCACTTTTTTTTTTAGAAGTTCACTTTTTTAAAAAAAGCAAAGGCAAACAAGATTTGTGCATTTCTTTGCGTGTAAATTTTACCTAAAAGAAAAAAAAAAACCTAAATAAACACTGAACTTTAGTTACTTGATATACATGCTGAAGAATTTAAGAGAAGTATACTGGGGCGCCTGGGTGGCGCAGTCGGTTAAGCGTCCGACTTCAGCCAGGTCACGATCTCGCGGTCCGTGAGTTCGAGCCCCGCGTCGGGCTCTGGGCTGATGGCTCGGAGCCTGGAGCCTGTTTCCGATTCTGTGTCTCCCTCTCTCTCTGCCCCTCCCCCGTTCATGCTCTGTCTCTCTCTGTCCCAAAAATAAATTAAAAAAAAAAAAAAATTTAAAAAGAGAAGTATACTGATGTCTGCAACATACTTAGAAATGCATCTAAAAACTGAGATGGATTGGGGAGACTGAGTGGCTCAGTCAGTTAAGCATTCAACTTCAGTTTGGGTCATGATCTCAGAGTTTATGGGTTCAAGGCCCACATTTGACTCCGTGCTGACAGCTCAGAGCCTGGAGCCTGCTTCAGATTCTGTGTCTCCCTCTCTCTCTGCCCCTCCCCTGTGTGCGCTCTCTCTCTCTTTCTCTCTCTCAAAAATAAACATTAAAAAAAATTTTTTTAACTAAGATAGATTGACATATGGGTAGAGATATATATTTGATAAAGAAAGTATAACACGGACTTCAAGCTGTATTACAAAGCTGTAATCATCCAGAGAGTATGGTACTGGCACAAAAACACACACTCAGATCAATGGAACAGAATAGAGAACCCCGAAATGGACCCACAAACGTATGGCCAACTAATCTTTGACAAAGCAGGAAAGAATATCCAATGGAATAAAGACAGTTTCTTCAGCAAGTGATGCTGGGAAAACTGGACAGCGACATGCAGAAAAATGAACCTGGACCACTTTCTTACACCATACACAAAAGTAAACTCAAAATGGATGAACAACCTCAATGTAAGACAGGAAGCCATCAAAATCCTCGAGGAGAAAGCAGGCAAAAACCTCTCTGACCTCGGCTGCAGCAACTTCTTACTCAACACGTCTCCAGAGGCAAGGGAAACAAAAGCAAAAATGAACTATTGGGACCTCATCAAAATAAAAAGCCTATGCAGAGCAAGGAAGAACAATCAGCAAAACTAAAAGGCAGCGACAGAATGGGAGAAGATATTTGCAAATGACATATTGGATAAAGGGTTAGTATCCAAAATCTATAAAGAACTTATCAAACTCAACACCCAAAAAAACCCCAAATAATCCAGTGAAGAAATCGGCAAAAGACATGAATACACACTTCTCCAAAGAAGACATCCAGATGGTCAACTGACACACGAAAACATGCTCAACATCACTCATCATCAGAGAAATACGAATCGAAACCTCAATGAGATACCACCTCACACCTGTCAGAATGGCTAACATGAACAACTCAGGCAACAACAGATGTTGGCGAGGATGTGGAGAAAGAGGAACCCTTTTGCATTGCTGGTGGGAATGCAAACTGGTGCAGCCACCCTGGAAAACAGTATGGAGGTTCCTCAGAACATTAAAAATAGAACTACCCTACGACCCAGCAATTGCCCTACTCGGTATTTACCCAAGGGATACAGGTGTGCTGTTTCAAAGGGGCACACGCACCCCCGTGTTTATAGTAGCACTATTGACAATAGCCAAAGTATGGAAAGAGCCCAAATGTACATCGACAGATGAATGGATAAAGAAGATGTGTATATATATATATATACATATATATATACATGTACATATACACACACACACACACACACACACACACGCACAATGGAGTATTACTTGGCAATCAAAAAGAATGAAATCTTGCCACATGCAGTGACGTGGATGGAACTAGAGGGTATTATGCTAAGCGAAATTAGTCAGTGAAAGACAAGTACCATATGACTTCACTCATGAGGAAATTAAGATACAAAACAGATGAACATAAGGGAAGGGAAACAAAAATAATATAAAAACAGGGTGGGGGACAAAAACATAAAAGACTTTTAAATATGGAGAACAAACAGAGAGTTACTGGAGGGATTGTGGGAGGGGGGATGGGCTAAATGGCAAGAGGCATTAAGGAATCTACTCCTGAAATCATCGTTGCACTATATGCTAACTTAGATGTAAATTAAAAAAATAAATTAAATAAAAATTAAAAAATAAATAAAATAAAAACAAAAATAAAAAAAGAAAGTATAAAATGAAAACTGTAGAATCTTTGTGGTGGGTATGCTAGTATTCACTATAAAATTCTTCCAACTCTTCTAGATATTTGAGAATTTCCATGAGAAAATGTTGAAGAAAGAAATATCACACAGTGAAATGCTTAAGACCATAAAAACTAAACAAAAGTAAGATAAAATAACGGAAGTAAAAACAACAGTCATATCAACAAATGGAAATAAATGTGACACAATTATGAAAATAAGATTTTTAGACTGAATCTCAAATCAGAACATAGCTCAGGGCAGCTGGCTGGCTCAGTCAGTTAAGCGTCTGACTCTTGGTTTCAGCTCAAGTCATGATCTCACAGTTTGTGAGATCAAGTGCCTGCATCAGGCTCCACACTCAGCATGGAGCCTGCTTGGGATTGTCTCCCTCTCTCTCTCTCTCTCTCTCTCTCTCTCTCTCTCTATCCTTCTCCCACACATGCACACACACAAGCTCTCTCTAAAAATAAATAAATAAAACTTTAAAAGCAAAATCAGAACACGGCTCTATGCTGAAAACAGGAGATGTTTAATGTGATTCAGAGAGATGAGAAATAAAAGAACCAAAAGTATACAAGCCAAACAAAGATATGGGTAAAAACCTAACATCAGACTATAAATTAGTATAAAAGAAATAAATGAAACAAAGTAGAATTTTTTTAGTGTTTATTTATTTTTGAAAGAAAGAGACAGAGATAGAGTGCGGTGGGGCAAAGGCAGAGAGAGAGAGAGGGAGACAGTATCTGAAGCAGGCTCCAGGCTCGGAGCTGTCAGCACAGAGCTGAACCTGGGACTCAAACTCACAAACTGCGAGATCTTGACCTGAGCCAAAGTCAGGCACTTAACCAACTGAGCCACCCATGCGCCCCAAAGGGAGAATATTTTCAAAGGCAAAATGACAAATCATAATAAAGTTTCTGACTGTAAGTAGTTATGGACAACTCAACACAGCAACAACACCCAAAAAACAAAACTTATAGCACGCAAAAGAAGAAAGGGATATAGACATCCTAGTACTAGGAAGACTTTAATTCACCCTTTCCGTCCACATCCAAAGTGAAAAGAATACAAAATGAACAAAAGTATAATAATAAAGGCAACCTAAAAAATATGATAAATAACATACTTAATTGAGTTTCAACCTGTGGTTTAAAAATAAAGAATATTTCTTTTCAAATGCCTATAGACTATATATTCAACCACAAGGAAACTTCACTAAGTACAATACAAACAACATTCTCTAATCACAGTGCAACAAATATAGAAATTAATTACAAAATCAGAAAACAAAAGGCACTTGCATCTAAAAGATTCAACATTAGAAAATCTATTAAAATAATTAATAAATCTTAATAATAAATCTGAGATGAAAGATCTCCATAGACCTTAACAATTTGAAAACATTCGATCAATATTCTTGTTTTGATTTTTTTTTTTTTTAAGAAAATTCAAGTACTTAAAAAACACATAAATCTTTGGGGCACCTGGGTGGCCTTAGGTTAAGCATCTGACCCTTGATTTCGGCTCAAGTCATGATCTCCCGGTTCATGAGTTCTAACTCCCGCACTGACAGCACAGAGCCTACTTGCGATTCTCTCTCTCTCTCTCTCTCTCTCTCTCTCTCTCTGCCCCTCCCCTGCTCATGCATGCTCTCTCTCTCAAAATAAATATTTTAAAAATAAATAAATAAAATAAAAAATAAATAAATCTTTAACATGACAAAAGTACATCTTTCTTAAGCATCAATCATAACATGGACAAGCTAGGAGAATCCCCAATAAAGAAGAGGGGTACACAAAATTAATATGCTGAAATTGTTATATATATGAATCAGAGAGAAAATATAATGGAAAAATGAAATATAATGAGAAAATATAATGGAAAAAAAATGACAAGGGAATCTCACAGAAGCAACAGAAAAAGTAAGTTAGGTAAGAAAAAATTAACAATAAATGTGCAAGAACCACACATAACACTTTAAAACATAACTGAATAATATTAAAAACAAAAATAACACAAATAATGTAAAATCACATTCAAAGGAAATTTAAGGGATTAGTTATAAATATTACAACATATTAAAAAGCCTCAACAACTTAAACAGTATTCAATATGAATGGAAAAAATATCCAGAAGCAGAGCAAAACATGTAATCTGATATATGATAAATGTGGCAAAGAGAATCGATGGAGAAATCACGAACTGATTCAATAAATGAGCTTGGGAAAACTCATTTTTCCATCTGTGAAAAAAAGTTGGATCTGTACTACAAATCTTACACCATAAAATTCAAATGAATCAAAATTTAAAAGTAAAAAAATGATATCATATGTTTTCACTCTTATGTGGATCCTGAGAAACTTAACAGAAGACCATGGGAGAGGGGAAGGAAAAAAAAAAGTTAGAGAGGGAGGGAGCCAAACCATAAGAGACTCTTAATAACAGAATAAACTGAGGGTTGATGGGGGGTGGGAGGGAGGGGAGGGTGGGTGATGGGCATTGAGGAGGGCACCTGTTGGGATGAGCACTGGGTGTTGTATGGAAACCAATTTGACAATAAATTTCATATTATAAATAAATAAATAATAAAAACCGTGAAAAAAATGATACCATAAAAATAAACAAAGATGAACTCCTTGAAAACTTTGGATTTGGGTAGGTTTTTCCAACTATGATTTGAATCTAGCGGCATCTGGGTAGTTCAAGCAGGTTAAGCGTCTGACTCTTGATTTCTGCTCACGTCATGATCTCACAGTTCATGAGTTTGAGCCCCATGTCAAACTCTGCACTGACAACATGGAGCCTATTTTGTAATAACAAAGACCAAAACATCTCTCAATAAAGGACTAATTTAAATATTAGAGTATATCTATAAATGTAATAGGTAACTATAAACATAAATGTGAAATTTCACTATACAGAAATGAAAAGACAGTTAAAATGAATTAAGTGAAAAAAACAAGGTATAAGACAATGTGCACAATATATGTTGTGTAAAAAGAAGGGCTAACAATGTGTAAGCACACATACATGTATATGAACATATGTTACTATGGGAGAGTGAGAGACTACTAAAACTAGAAAAAAAGAAGCTCTTCATATCTATTTTTAAATTTTTATTAATTGTTTATTCCATGAGTATACTACCTTTTCAGAAAACATAATAGATAAGACAGTTTCAAAACCAGTGTCCTTTGTATCTATATATAAAAGAAAGGGCAAAAGGGGGGAAAAAAGGTAGGAAAGACTAACTGAACCAGTGTTTCAAATGAAAGCAATGTGAGTGGTTTAGATTCAACTCTACCAAGAGAGAAGAGAGCTATGTAGCATTAGGGAACATAATTGTTAAAACAGTAACTATTCCAGGCAAACTGAACCAGGAAGAAAATAGTCACATGTAGCATAATAACTACTAGTCACTAATTAAAAAAAGAAAGATATTGGGGCACCTGGGCGGCTCAGTTGGTTGAGCATCCAACTTCAGCTCAGGTCATGGTCTCACAGTTCGTGAGTTCGGGCCCGGCATCAGGCTCTGTGTTGACAGCTTGGAGCCTAGAGCCTGCTTCGGATTCTGTGTCTCCCTCTCTCTCTATCCCTCCCCAGCTCACTCTCTCTCTGTCTCTCTCAAAAATAAATAAATAAACATTTAAAGGAAAGAAAGCAAAGAAAGAAAAGCAAAGAAGAGAAAGAAACCATTTAGTCCCTCATTGGCATTATTAACACTATCAATACCTATATTCTAATTATGAGAAATGTTGTTATATATTATTTAAAGGATATATCTAAATGACAGATATGATTATTTCCTCCTTTTGAAAACCAACAAAACATACCTGATATGGCTTCTTCTTGCTGGAGATCTATGAATATCAAACAGCGTGTTTTCTCTCTTTTTTTGATGAGCTGGGACTTAAAGAAAATAAAAAAGGACAACACAGAAATAACTAATAACAAATTGATAAATTGATGTTATCAAAGGAGTAGAAATTACTTCTGTTAACTTTCTGAATGAAAGCTAGTCACAGGTGTTCAAGTTCCAAATACTATCTAGAAGGAGCACAACAAAAATAAAAACTTTGTGGATACCTCAAGTTGCAAGTAAACACTCTAAAAAGATGTTAAATTAAGTATTTGTGACTTTTGGTTAAACAAAGATTTTTTTTGGTTACCACACCAAAAGCATAATCCATTAAAAAAATTAATAAATTGGAGTTCATCAAAATTACAAATTCTACTCTTTGAAAGACACTAAGAAAATAAGTGAAAGAAATAAGAAAACAAGAGAAAATAAAAGAAATAAGCTGCAGACGGACAAAATATTTGCAAATCACATATCTGATAAAGGACTGATACCCAGAATACATAATGAACTCTCAAAAAACTCCATATTAAGAAAATAAACAACTCAATTGGAAAAAGCGGGCAAGAGATTTGAAATGACACTTCACCAGAGATAACACTGGCAAATCAGCACATAAGATGCTCAGTGTCATTGAGGAGATGTAAATTAAAACTACAATAACTATGTGCTAAAATTAATTTCAAAAAGTTGACTGTAGCAAGTGTTGGCAAGAGAATGGTGCAACTGGGCTCCCATACACTCTCAGGGAGAATCTAATTGGTACAATCACTTTGGAAAACAGTTTGGCAATTTCTTAGCATATTAAACATACCCTAATCACAAAACCCAGCTGTCCACTCCTCAGTGTTTATAAGAAAAATGAAAAAATATGCCCAAAGACTTGCACGTGAATGTTCACAACTTATTTATAATAACTAAATATTAGAAATGTCAATAATCCAAATATCTACCCACAAATGAATGTATAAACAAATTATGATATACCCATACAATGGAAAGCTACTCTGTACAAGAAGAAACACATTGTTATATTCAACAACATGCATGAGTCTTAAAATTATGGTGAGTGAAAGAAAGACAATAAAGGGTATATTGTACATAAAATTCAAAAGAGTGTAAACTAATCTATGGTTATAGAAAGCAAATCAGATCAGTGACTGCCTCAGGATTGGGATGCGGATGGCATAAGAAGGTTAGAAGGAGATTACAAACAGGCAGAAAGATATTTTGGGGGCTGATAAACATGTTCACTACCTTGATGGTAATGATAGTTTCATAGGTATATATCTAAGGTATTTCCAACTTGTCAAACTACATGTTAAATATGTGCAACTGCAGTAAACTGTATTTCATTCATACCTCAATATTTTTTTTAATCTAAAAAGAAATGATTCAGAATCTTTTTTCTATCTTTACACATCTCCCCCATTATTAACAAGGCTATCTGTGATAATGGCTCCTAACTGGAGTAATGTCTGCATACCTAGGCTGCATGTACTGGAGGGCTGCCATAGTAATTCTGATTCACTCCTTCCAGAGAATCAAACATCATTTTAGAGCATAAGAGTTTGAGTATCTCATACAAATATCTCAGTCCTTCCTTAAATACATTATGCTAAGCGAAAGAAGCTAGACACAAAAGGTCACAAAAAAGCAAATCGATAGACAGAAAGTACATTAATGGTTGCCAGGGGCTGGGGGGATGAAAGTGTAGAAGTACAAAAATATTCTAGAATTAAACAGTGGTGATGACTGCATAATCCCTGTAAATAAACTCAAAACCAGTGAATTGGGGCACCTAGGTGGCTCAGTCAGTTAAGCACCCAACTTCAGCTTGGGTCATGATCTCGAGGTTCCTGAGTTTGAGCCCTGCATCAAGCCTCACATCAAGCCCCATGTTGAGCTCCGCACTGCAAGTGTGGACCCTCTTGGGATTTTCTCTCTGCCTCTCCCCTACCCACACTTTCTCTCTCTTTCAAAATAAATAAACTTAAAAAAACAAAGAGTATTAAATAAACAAATAAATAAATAAAAACTTTAAACTCCACAACACTTGTATTTTTGAAGGGGTGGTACGGAATAAGCTACTCAACTACAAAACGAAGTTATTCAGGGGCGCCTGTGTGGCTCAGTCGGTTGGGGTCCAACTTCGGCTCAGGTCATGATCTCACAGTCCATGAGTTCAAGCCCTGTGTTGGGCTCTGGGCTCACATCTCGGGGCCTGGAGCCTGCTTCAGATTCTGTGTCTCCCTCTCTCTGACCCTCCCCCATTCATGCTCTGTCTTTCTTTGTCTCAAAAATAAATAAACATTAAAAAAAAATTTTAAAAAGAAACGAAATTATTCAGCATTTCTTACCTATTGGAGGTGCTTGGTATCTATCCACTGTTTTTCTTTGTCTCAAATTGTATGGTCTATCATTTTCTTCCCCTTCTGCCTCCTCAACTTCTATGTCTCCATCCTCCTCTTGAGATTCTAGTTTCCCCCACACAAAAGGAAAAAGAACTGTTTTAATCCACAAGGAATGGTTCACTCTAGAACTGAATATTTACATTTTATCTTTTACTCTTTCTGCACAGGTAACATTTAAATGTGTCAACATTTTATGATACAGCATGTATCACTACAATTAAAAACCAACCTAGATAGATGTAAAAAAAAAAAAAAAAAAAAAAAGCCTTTCCAACAAATAATACAGTTCTCTGCTAAATAACCTAGGTATTCTTATGATCTTTCAATCTCTTTGGTCATACAAAGGTATAATAGAAGACAAATCAAAATTTTACTAGAGCAAACTTCATTTTAATGCCCAGTTATCCACCAGTGAATAATGTTAGTATTCAAATACCACTCGGTAGTTCAAAAAAAATATGCTTACAAGATAATTACTAATGTTACAGCAAGAGCAATTTTTGTTGGCAATACAATGGTTTGTTAGGCCTGCTGACAAGAGATAAGCACAAATTAGTTCTATTTTGGTAGGAAAATGCAGGTAGGAATTGGGAGGGAGCATGAAGCAGATTTCTGGGGTGTTAATACATTTATTTCTTGACATAAGTGATCACTTTATAATTCACCTAACTATACATTTAAAAATAAATTATAATATACATAAATCTTAAAAGCTTATTTAAAAATAAATTATAACATACATAAATCTAAAAGTTTATTTTTAAAAAGTGGTTTGGCTATAGCTATGATATGACATCCATTTATAGTTTAAAATAAAAGTCTGGGGTGCCTGGCTGGCTCAGTCATACAGCCTATGACTCTTGATCTCAGGTTTGAGTTCAAGCCCCACATTGGGTATAGAGATTACTTTAAAATAAAATCTTTTAAAAAATTAATTTAAGTCATATGAAAATTTACTGGTTTATGGTCTCCAAATGCAATACACTTTGTGATTAACTTTTTAACCATAGGAATTATCAATATAACACAACCATATTAAAGCACAGGAAAAACCATAAAACCACTAGTGATACTGAGTGAAATAGGATACTAAAATGCAAAGCACTTTATATTTTAGTCATGACATCCGAAAGCATATTCTAAGTTTATAAATATTTTTATTAAGTTCTAGACAAAATCACCAAATATAGTATTATCTAAATTACTCCTACCCAAATAAATCTCTTTAAACCTTCGAAAAATATTGCTTTTTGAGAAACACCTGCACTATAACACACTATTTATTATGGGAAGAAATTCTAAACATGGCAAATCTACTTTGAAAACTCTATAAAGGTGTTCAGTTAATGAAAAGGCAAAAATCACATTATAAATCTGTCTGGCCTATACTGATTTTCTCCAAAGGAAGCAATATAGAGGTTCTAACTGTAACAACAACAATATTTGCTCAATAAAGCACCTTCATTAGAAATATCAGCTCTTCAAAACTTGCTAATAATATATTAATTACAGAATTTGAGAAATAAACCCATTCCTGTCCATCAAAGGTATACACATAGTAGGAACTAGTAAGATTTCCTTGTAAAATAAAACTATCCTTCATTTACAATACACCAAATCTTCTGAAAATCCATTTCAATGAAGATTAACACCTACAGAATTAAAACCTACAGTGTGCTAGTCATGGATTTATAATCTTTGGGGCAAATGTACTTTCATCATGTTCCTAGCTGCAGTCCCACAAATTCAGCTGGGGTTCTTTAGTTCAGAACCCAGACAAGCCTTGGAAAAGAGCAGTACCACTCCCTCCACTAGAACTAGCAGTCCCTCTTTCTTTAAATTTTACCACTGACTCCTCAGTCCATAACTAAATTTGGGGCCCAAATAATCAGAGATTCAGAGAATACGGGTAGAAGGTGACTGTGGATAAGGGCTTCCAATTAGAAACACAAAAGAAGCCTCACCTAACAACAAATCAGCTCATGGCAAATGTCACCAGATTAGGTCACTGGAGGGCTACCAATAGCTAGCTACAAATAAAGGTGTTTTTCCAAATGAAGGTGAAAACTCAGAATGCCAATCAAATAAAAATTATTCCAAATTACACAATACAGACCTCTAAAGCCAAAAATCACCCACTCAGCAATATTACATGTGTATTACTTGTATATAATTTTCTTCCCTCCCCCCTGAACTCTGTAGTATTTATTTCATAAGGTGCTTTACAAACCTTCTTCTTCGCCCTCAGTAGACACTTCATGATGATTTTGTATCCCATAACTATTTCTTCTCAGTGACTTTCTTCGCCTTTTCACTCTTGAATACATATCCATGTTTTCCTGTTAAAGAGAAAAATCTGTCAAACATTAACATGGAATTTATTCCTGGCTATAAATATCATTAACCTAATGGGATATGACCACTCTTGAAATTTACTAAGCACCTATTTGCAAGACACAGATTCATGAAAAACGGAGCTTCCTGAAATCAATAAATGTAAGAGTCAGGAGGAAAAATAAAACAAACTTACAAAATATTTGAAAATTTAAAACTACAGTGCCATGAACACACTTTCTCCCTCAAGCAAATTATAGCCTAGTAGGATGGAGTAAGATAAGTCACAGGTAACTATAAAACAAAGTAAAACAAGTTAAATGCCATAAAAAAAAAAAAAAAAAGGTACAATGTAGGAGTGCCTGGGTGGCTCAGTCAGTTAAGTGTCTGATTCTTGATATTCGGCTCAGGTCATGACCTCACAGTTCTTGAGTTCAAGCCCCATATCAGGCTCTGTGCTGACAACTCAGAGCCTGGAGCCTGCTTGGGATTCTGTCTCCCTCTCTGCCCCTCTCCTGCTTGCGCTCTCTCTCTCAAAAATAAATAAATGTTAAAATAATATTTTTTAAAAAATAAGAAAGGTAGTAGGGGGCCTGGGTGGCTCAATTGGTTAAGTGTCTGACTCTTGATTTCGGCTCAGGTCATGATCTCACGGTTCATGGGTTCTAGACCCGCATCAGGCTCTGCACTGACAGCACAGATTCAATCCCTTGGGATTCAATCTCTCCCTCATTCTCTGCCCCTCCCTTGTGTATGCTCTCTCTCTCAAAAATAAATAAACATTAAAAAAAAAATGCTTTAAGGGGCGCCTGGGTGGCTCAGTCAGTTGAGTGTCCGACTTCAGCTCAGGTCACGATCCCACAGCTCATTAGTTCGAGCCCCACGTCGGGCTCTGTGCTGACAGCTCAGAGCCTGGAGCCTGCTTCGGATTCTGTGTCTCCCTCTCTCTACCCTCCTCTGCTCGTGTTCTGTCTCTCTCTGTCTAAAAAATAAATAAACATTAGGGGCTCCTGGGTGGCTCAGTCGGTTAAGCGTCTGACTTTGGCTCAGGTAACGATCTTGCGGTTCATGAGTTCAAGCCCCACATCAGGCTCTGTGCTGACAACTCAGAGCCTGGAGCCTGCTTTGGATTCTGTCTCCCTCTCTCTCTGCCCCTCCCCTGCTCATGCTCTGTCTCTGTCTCAAAAATAAATAAACGCTAAAAAAAATTTTTTTAATAAATAAACATTAAAAAAATTTAAAAAGGGGCGCCTGGGTGGCTCAGTCGGTTAAGCGTCCGACTTCGGCTCAGGTCACGATCTCACGGTCCGTGAGTTCAAGCCCCGCGTCGGGCTCTGGGCTGATGGCTCAGAGCCTGGAGCCTGCTTCCGATTCTGTGTCTCCTTCTCTCTCTGCCCCTCCCCCATTCATGCTCTGTCTCTCTCTGTCTCAAAAATAAATAAATGTTAAAAAAAAAAAATAAATTAAAAATAAAAAAAAATAAAAAAAATTTAAAAAGACTTTTAAAAAATGCTTTAAAAACAAAAAAGGTACAACATACTCTAGAATTCAGAGAGATGATCCTCTTGTTGCTAAGGGGAAGGGAGGCAGCATTTGAGACGAACCATGAAACAAAGGTAGGACTACAGCAGTCCCTAACCAACAGTATTACCAGAAGTAAAAGATAAAGGAAGAATTATTTGTTTATACTTGGGCAATAGTGTGTGAGAAGATAAAGTTGAATCCTGATTATGAAGGTCAAGGTATTTCTAATTAATTCAGTACACAATAAAAAGAACATCAAAGGTTCAGATCAGAAAAGTAACAGAATCAGGGGCGCCCAGGTGGCTCAGTCGGTTGAGTGTCCGACTTTGGCTCAGGTCATGATCTCACAGTTCGTGGGTTCAAGTCCCGCATCAGGCTCTGTGCTGACAACGTGGAGCCTGCTTGGGATTCTTTCTCTCCTTCTCTCTCTCTCAAAATAAATAAACTTAACTTAAAAAAAACTAAAAAAAAAAGAAAAAAAAGAAAAGAAAAGTAACAGAATCAGAGCCGTACTTTAAGATAACTGTTCTGGCAAAAGTTTAGGGAATCTTTTGGGAAAGGTTGCAGCAAATACAGTTAAGGATAGAAGAAGAAAACATAAAATCCCAAACTAAAGAGAAACCAAAGAAAAGGAACAATTCTGTTAATTTAAGAAAATCCAGTGCTGCTCACTCTCCATCTGAATCCCTCAACCAAAATAAAAAATATTTGCAAAGGTTGTTAAAGTAAATATACTCACAAATTCTGTATCTGTCCACATTCTAAGTCGTTCTACTTCTCCTGACCGACGATTCCGTCTGATGTTAATGTTGTCCATTTCCTGTAGTACAGCTTCAGCAGTACTACAATCACATAATAAAACTAGGATTTAGACAATTGTGAGACCACATGTGGCATACACATGAAAGAGCACTCTTCATCAAAGCATAATTTAATTATCTCTGATATGTAACTGTAGATAGCATCCTAATTAAACATCTTTCTGAATCAGCAGCCATCAGAAGATAATGTCCCCCCTAAAAATCCAGAACATCTTCTACCTTAATATATTTAAAACTTACAAAATAGAACTTTTGTTCATAATACTCCAAATATTTAACTCCACAATGCCACTATAAATAACTACTAGATCCAAGGCAATGAAAATAATAAGAATTCAATCTTTTTATTTGAAGATGGTGTTAAGAAAATTTATAGGATAAACAATCTGTAAAAAGTTTAAAGCCAACATAAGGTTAACCAAACAGATATTTTTTAAAAATTAGAGAACACTGACCTCCATGAAATACAGGCTGGCATTACCACATTTTACCTTTTAAACACATTTATATAGTAGTTACTATGTGTCTAGATAATGATCTAAGTACTTAACAAATAATAACTAATACTCAAACTTGACATTACCACTATAGAATATAATTTCTTCTCTTCTAAAATGGGATTGTACTGACCTGCCCTCTCAAGGCCACTGCAAGGATTAAGTAGGATAATTTATCATCTGAGAAGAAAAATTTCATTGCATGTAGATACTGAGCAATCGACTAGGCTCATTCACTAGCTATATCCCATATACCCAGTCTCAAAAAACCTTTAATTCAAAATCTTGACTAAGCAAAACTATACTTACTACATATCAATAATGGAACCTAATGTTGCTTGAAAATTGTCAAAAACAAATTGTTAATGAACAAATAATAAAGGACTAGAACAGTGAAGACAGAAAAAAATTATTTTCTATACTATTTACACACAAGAGCTTAAAAAGGAGGAGAAAAATTTAGCTATTACATAAACTACTAAAACTAATAAACTGACTAGAAACTGATAGTAATTGCTAATCACTGCTAATTCAAAGTAAGTTTTAAAATAATTACATTTATCGCTAAGTCACTGCTTATTTTTTAAAACATAACAACCTTAAAAATCAATGGTTTTTTCAAATCTGAAATTTGATTTTGAAATTTTGAAATCTGAAAAATCAAGGGAATAAATAAATGAAACTGCTTACTGTTTAAGCATTCATACCTATTTACTAGTTGATCAAATAACAAACTCTGGTTCACGCTTTCGAATCTGTTTTTCCTGGAACGACAACTTTTTCTGACTTCCATGTCACCATTTATACAAGAAAGGTCCCCATCTCCCTTCTTTTCCCCTCGAAGGGGATGGCTTCGAAGGGCTACAAGAAGAGAGAGATTTACATTTCAAAGTACAGAGTATAAAAAGAAAAAAAAAAAATACGTCAAAAATTACTTTTAAAAGACTACAAAAAATTCAATATAACCTCTTAAATAGTTTTAATCTCCAATAATCTAAACTTTTGATAACTGTTTATAACCCATCATAATAATTTAAATTATTTCATTTGTACTGATTTCTCAATGTTTAACAATTACATAAGTATTCGCTATGACTGAAATCCAGTCATTTCCAACGATATGCTGAACATTCTAGTAAATCACTGTTTTACCCCACTTTAACACTTACTCTAATAACATTAGTAAGAATTTCAATACTAACCATTTCATAACAGAATACTCACATAAGCTACTATGTCCGTTTGGTAATGTAGCACCAGGCTGAGAAGTTAACCTAGAACACAATTATATTTAATATGCAAACACATCAACATTCATTTAAAGAAGCAAGAAACGTAATACTGGTGGAATCATTTTAATCTTTAAAATGTCAGCAATATTACTTTTTAATACTAAAGACAACATCTTTTTTTACTCTAAGATTGGTAATGCACCAATTAATAAAATATACCAGCTAAGCATCATTTCATTACCTCAAGAAAAGCTTTAATAACAGATTAAAAATTGAACTTACTCTGTCTTCAACTCTATAAAGTCCAAAGAAGAAGCTTAAGTTTAACATGTAGTATAAAGTTAACTGATATTATAAGCAGCAATGGTTACAGACATTTATTATTGGTTTTGGTTAACAAAATAAAATTCAAACAGTGACAAATTTATTCAAACAATAGACTGTAAGAAGAAAAAAGTCTTTGAACACCAAAACTATTTAATAATTTCTCCAATATATTTAATTCACATTCTAACCCACCAAATGAAAACTTAGCTAATTTCTCAAAACAGTCACTGTACAATTCTCCCTTTTGGGTGGAGGAAAAGAAATGTTAATTCAGCAGGAAGATACTTAAATGATCATCAAAACATCAAGACTTAAAAAATTCACAGTATACTTTGTGAAAACAAAAACTAAATTGCTACATAATAAAAGAAGTGTCGATGTAAACTAAGATATTTCTAAAATACCCAACAATTAGTATTTTCAAAAATTAAGAAAAATGGAAAGGACATTCAGAAAAAAGTAAATACATGATCTTCTGTATGGTTTGCACAAAATTCTCTTTTAATGGAAGTATACTTGATACACAATATTATATTAGTTTTAGGTGCATAACATAGTGATTGGACAAGTCTATATGTTATGCTGTGCTCATTAGTAGTGTAGCTACCATCTCACCACACAACACCACTGACGCTATTCTCTATGCTGTGCCTTCTATCCCCATGACTTATTCATTCCATAAGTGGACGCCTGTATCTCCCGCTCCTGTTTGTACACATTTTCTTAACAAAAATATTGTGTTTTTGGTTACTCCAGCACTTTTCGTGTTCAATTTTAAATGTTAAATATTAAATGTTAATGATAAATGCCCCTGCCTAATAAAGGTCATGGATCAGATGATTAAAGGATATACACAAAAACTCAAGCTGTTACATGTACACATACTGTCAAAAACAAAAACAAAAACACTCCAGCCCTCCTTTCCCCCAGAAAAAAACAAAACTACCTTGTTCTAATATACTACACCTCTTCAAAGTATTTTATTTTTAGTACCTTTATATACAAAGTACACTATAAAGTAATGAAATTGGTATATTAACAGGTCTTTCCTTAAAAGATTATACATGTCAAATTCTCGGGAACCCACTTAAAACCACACAGAAAAGTCAATTTTACTACATCATAAATCTACTTTGACTTTGAACCTAACATAATACTAACTCAGTATGATGAGTTTACTTACAAGTGAGGGCTCAAAATGAATTTTAGCATATGCAAAAACCAAATGATTGAAATTTTACATATTTAAATTATCCAAAAAAAATAAGATGCTAACCTTGAAATAATTCTACAAAAGAAACCTAAAACTTTCTGAACAGTAACATCACTGGGAGAAAAAAGTACAATAAGCCTTTTTGTCCCTCTGAAGAAGACAATGCTTACTTGGCTTTTACTTCATTGCTAATGAAATCTGTTTTAAAAAGGAAAAATAAAAACTTATTCTTCAATCAATCCAATTATCTTACAATCATAGATTATCATTTTTCCATTACCATTTCTCTTTATAAAAATGAAAAACAAGAAAGAGACAGAATAGTAAATATCTGGATATGAAGAGAACACTAGAATTTTAAGAGTTGGCCTTCCTGTATAATAATACATAAGCCTAAAAAGCCCCATGAATCAAAGTTCCCAAAAGTTAATCGCTTAAAATGTAACTAGGTGAGTTCACTGTTTAAATGAAAGCTCCTGGAGCACCTGGGTGGTTCAGTCGGTTAGGCATCTGACTCTTGATTTTGGCTCAGGTCATGATCTCACAGTTCATGGGATCAAGCCACACATCAGACTCTGTGCTGTCAGGAGAGCTCATTTGGTATTCTCTCTCTCCCTCTCTCTCCACCCCTCCTCCTCTCTCTCTTTCTCACTAAATAAATAAATTAAATAAACAAACACACATTTTTAAATAAATAAAAATTGTTCTGCCAATCAACAGTAATTTCTTTTTTTTTTTTTTTAAATGTTTATTTTTGAGAGATAGGTAGACAGACAGAGTGTGAGCTGGGGAGAGGCAGACAGAGAGAGGGAAACAGAATCCCAAGCAGGTTCCAGACTCTGAGCTGTCAGCACAGAGCCCGATGCGAGGCTCGAACCCACAAACCGCGAGATCATGACCTGAGCCACAGTTGGACGCTCAACCGACTGAGCCACCCAGGTGCCCCCACAGTAATTTCTTTTAAAAATTTAGTAGTCAAGGGCGCCTTGGTGGCTCAGTCAGTTGAGCGTCCGACTTCGGCTCGGGTCATGATCTTATGGTTCGTGAGTTCGAGCCCCGCATCAGGCTCTGTGCTGACAGCTTGAGCCTGGAGCCTGCTTCAGATTCTATGTCTCCCTCTCTCTCTGCCCCTGCCCTGCTCACACTCTGTCTCCGTCTCTCAAAAAAGTGAATAAACATTGAAAATATATATATAGTTTTTAATTTAGTAGTCATTACAAAGTCCTTTAGGATTCATTATTTTTCATGGTTAAGACTAATTCTTATATACATTCACTTTTCCCCCAAATGAATTATATTTTTAGCACAGTTTTTTTGAAAGAACTTTAATAATTTTACTTTAGTTACTCATCATAGATTATCAAAATAAAGGAATCAGGATTCTTAGGCTCATGACATAAAAACAAATACAATCCTTCAAATAAATCCTGATTTTCATATTTACACTATCTCAAAATCTAAAGTACTTACAAGGTTTCCTTAAAATTCAGTTCTGTTGAAGCTAATAGGTCAAACAGCATTTTCTTTTTTTTTTTTTTTTTTTTTTTTTATTTATTTTTGGGACAGAGAGAGACAGAGCATGAACGGGGGAGGGTCAGAGAGAGAGGGAGACACAGAATCGGAAACAGGCTCCAGGCTCCGAGCCATCAGCCCAGAGCCTGACGCGGGGCTCGAACTCACAGACCGCGAGATCGTGACCTGGCTGAAGTCGGACGCTTAACCGACTGCGCCACCCAGGCGCCCCTCAAACAGCATTTTCTATTTGGGTCATCTGAAACACCAAAATAGGGGCGCCTGGGTGCCTCAGTCGGTTAAGCGTTCGACTTCAGCTCAGGTCATGATCTCACCACTCATGAGTTCAAGCCCCACATCAGGCTCTGTGCTGACAGCTTAGAGCCTGGAGCCTGCTGTGGATTCTGTGTCTCCTTCTCTCTCTGCCCCTCTCCCACTCATACTCTGTCTCTTTCTCTCAAAAAAAATAAATAAATAAACATTAAAAAAAATTTTTTTAGGGGCGTCTGTGTGGCTCAGTCGGTTGGGCGTTTGACTTCGGCTCAGGTCATGATCTCACAGTTGGTGGGTTTGAGCCCCGCATCGGGTTCTGTGCGGACAGCTCAGAGCCTGAACCCTGCTTCAGGTTCTGTATCTCCTCCTCTCTCTGCCCCTCCCATGCTCATGCTCTGTCTCACTCTGTCTCTCAATAATAAAATAAATATAAAAAAAATTTTTTTTCATTTTTTTAAACAAGAAATACCAAAATATTCTAACCCTGTAGCACTTACATTTCTAGATGAAAATTTAACTGAAAAAACCTTTTAAATTGCTATTCTGCCAAAATATAAGTAATAAATTCTGTTGGTATTCATTCTTTCTTAAGTTTTTTATTCAAGATATACTTAGCATTGTTTTAAAAAGGAGTATAATACTGAGGTACCTAAATGGAAGCAAAATTCTCTCCCCAAAACAAGTGAGGACTTTTTTTTTTTTTTAAACAAAAGACATGATCAAGATCAATTTACATAAAGGCCTTCAGAGTGGCTAAGATGTAGAAAATCTAATGTGCTATATACACAAACTGTTAAAATTATCTCACAGTTAAAGGTCAAACTTGAACACTAAAAGAACATTTTTAAGAAACATTTATCTAGAAAAAGAAGCCTGATTCACTAATTTAATAAATATGATACAGATTACAACAGGTAGATCAAGTCTAGAAGTGTAATTAAAGGGCAGTACTCATTTTAGTAACATCATTATAGCGACCTGGATCTGTTTTATCTCACAGATGAATATCAGAAAAGAAAAAAAAAAAAATCAAAGGCTCTGATTCAAGATTTTTCTACTTAGCTCCCAGACAACGCAAATAAAAAACTTAAAGTGGTCCATCTTCTGAAATATATTGAAATAGATACAGACTCTTTAGGGACCAGTATATACACTGCCTATGAAAGTCTATAAAACACCAAAGATTTTTTTTCATTAAAGAGTAACAGCATCCAGAATTTACCTACAAATATAAAATCAAATAATTTTTAGGTATTTGAAGGAGGAAAGAAACCAAAGGATTTCCTTTTTACTTTTGTTTGTAGTCCACACATCATCAACACTTCTACATCAAAGACTGGAGAAAAGAGAAGCTAAGAATTAAGAGTTCAATGTTTAAATCTTTTCTGTGTGTGTACCTATCCTATCTACAACAAATTATTACTATTTACTTTGGTAAGTGTGTAAAAATAAGTTATCCTGATACATAATGAACCAGACACAAAGTAAATTTAAGTTGAAAACGGACAAATGAAAAGATTTCTTTAAAAATTAATTTTGATTTTACTACATTTTGGCATATCAATTCAAATGTAATATTTCATAATTTTAGAAAAGGGAGAATTTACTTTACATTCAAATAAAAATATAATTCTAATCAAATGTCTTTAAACTTTCAGTATAAATATGTATGCATATTTAAGACCTATCAAATTTCTTACCATTTTAGATTTAGAAATACTATGGTTTCTATGAAATACTATAGATTTTTATAAAACAAATATGTTCTATGTCATATTTAGAGAAAATTAAAACATAAAACAATTATAAAATAAATAATTTATAAGTATTTCGAGACACTAGTGGCTTTATAATTTAAGAAAATTAGCATTGATATGAGCCCTAAATCATATCAAATAATTCATGAAAAACCAACGGGTGAGTTCTCACTTCTCACCTGGCCTGTCCAGTTGATATATTCCATTCCTCTCTCTGACCAGTACTTCGTGATTTTGATTTGTCTTTGCAAACAGAATCAGGTTGTTTCAAAGTGCGTTTGGCTGGAGGAGACACGTGGCTATCACTTAAACTACCATCAACTTCAGCTTTCTGAAAGACAAAGGTAAAAATGTATTTATTATCCCTATTAAAAAATATAGAATTCTTAAATTCTTGATAAAATATTCAACCAATAAATATTTACTAAGTGAATCTCTCTACAGGTATAGCAAATGTAGTATTCTGTAAATACAGAAACAAGGGAGTTAGAAAGATTAAATTTATAACCAGAAAAGTATATAGTTTCTTATTTTTATTTTAAAATAGTTTCCCTAGGGGCGCCTGGGTGGCTCAGTTGGTTGAGCGTCGGACTTCAGCTCAGGTCACGATCTCGCGGTCCATGGGTTCGAGCCTCGTGTCGGGCTCTGGGCTGATGGCTCAGAGCCTGGAGCCTGCTTCCGATTCTGTGTCTCCCTCTCTCTCTGCCCCTCCCCCGTTCATGCTCTGTCTCTCTCTGTCTCAAAAATAAATAAATGTTAAAAAAAAAATTTTTTTAATAAAATAAAATAGTTTCCCTAGGAATAAACCTAACCAGAAGAGGTGAAAAATCTATACACTGAAAACTATAGAAAGCTTATGAAAGAAACTGAAGAAGACACAAAAAAGTGGAAAAATATTCCAGGCTCCTGGACTGGAAGAACATCGTTAAAATGTTGATACTACCCAGGGGCACCTGGGTGGCTCAGTCCGTTGAGCATCCAACTTCGGCTCAGGTCATGATCTCACAGTTCATGGGTTTGAGCCCCGCATTGGACTCTGTGCTGAGAGCTCAGAGCCTGGAACCTGCTTCAGGTCTTGTGTCTCCCTCTCTCTCTGTCCTTCCCCAACTTGTGCTTTGTCTGCCTTTCAAAGGTGAATGTTTAAAAAATAATAATAGGGGCGCCTGAGTGGCTCAGTCGGTTAAGCGTCCGACTTCAGCTCAGGTCATGATCTCTCAGTTCGTGAGTTCAAGCCCCACGTTGGGCTCTGTGCTGACAGCTCAGAGCCTGGAGCCTGTTTCGGATTCTGTGTCTCCCTCTTTCTCTCTGACCCTCCCCCGTTCATGCTCTGTCTCTCTCTGTCTCAAAAATAAATAAACGTTAAAAATAAATAAATAAATAAATAAATAATAATAATAATGTCCATATTACCCAAAGCAATGTACATATTCAATGCAATACCTATCAAAATAACACCAGCATTCTTCACAGAGCTAGAACAACCAACCCTAAAATTTGTATGGAACCAGAAAAGACCCCAGATAACCAAAGCAATCTTGAAAAAGAAAACCAAAGCTGGAGGCATCACACTCCCACACTTCAAGACCTATTATTACAAAGCTGAAATCATCAAGAGAGTATGGTACTGGCACAAAAACACACACTCAGATCAATGGAACAGAATAGAGAACCCCGAAATGGACCCACAAACGTATGGCCAACTAATCTTTGACAAAGCAGGAAAGAATATCCAATGGAATAAAGACAGTTTCTTCAGCAAGTGATGCTGGGAAAACTGGACAGCGACATGCAGAAAAATGAACCTGGACCACTTTCTTACACCATACACAAAAGTAAACTCAAAATGGATGAACAACCTCAATGTAAGACAGGAAGCCATCAAAATCCTCGAGGAGAAAGCAGGCAAAAACCTCTCTGACCTCGGCTGCAGCAACTTCTTACTCAACACGTCTCCAGAGGCAAGGGAAACAAAAGCAAAAATGAACTATTGGGACCTCATCAAAATAAAAAGCCTATGCAAAGCAAAGGAAACAATCAGCAAAACTAAAAGGCAGCGACAGAATGGGAGAAGATATTTGCAAATGACATATTGGATAAAGGGTTAGTATCCAAAATCTATAAAGAACTTGTCAAACTCAATACCCAAAAAAAATCCAAATAATCCAGTGAAGAAATCGGCAAAAGACATGAATACACACTTCTCCAAAGAAGACATCCAGATGGTCAACTGACACACGAAAACATGCTCAACATCACTCATCATCAGAGAAATACGAATCGAAACCACAATGAGATACCACCTCACACCTGTCAGAATGGCTAACATGAACAACTCAGGCAACAACAGATGTTGGCGAGGATGTGGAGAAAGAGGAACCCTTTTGCATTGCTGGTGGGAATGCAAACTGGTGCAGCCACCCTGGAAAACAGTATGGAGGTTCCTCAGAACATTAAAAATAGAACTACCCTACGACCCAGCAATTGCCCTACTCGGTATTTACCCAAGGGATACAGGTGTGCTGTTTCAAAGGGGCACACACACACCCAATGTTTATAGCAGCACTATTGACAGTAGCCAAAGTATGGAAAGAGCCCAAATGTACATCAACAGATGAATGGATAAAGAAGATGTGGTATATATATATGTGTGTGTGTATATATATATATACATATATATATGAACATAAGGGAAGGGAAACATAAAAACAGGGAGGGAGACAAAAACATAAAAGACTCTTAAATATGGAGAACAAACAGAGAGTTACTGGAGGGGTTGTGGGAGGGAGGATGGACTAAATGGGTAAGGGGCATTAAGGAATCTACTCCCGAAATCACTGTTGCACCATATGCTAACTTAGATGTAAATTAAACAATAAATTTTAAAAATAAAAATAGTTTCAGGCCTACGGAAAAGATGTATGTATCTTTTTATGACATGATTCCTCATTCTCTCCTAAATACTCCAGTGCATACATGCCAAACCAAGGATATTTTGATACATTAGAGTCATATAACCCTCCCAATAGGATATCAGCATTGATAAAGTGCAGCGCCAATGCACAAACACATTCAAACTTTACTTGATCCAGATTCAGGATCCTATCAGAGAACATATATTGCATTTAGTTATCAGATCTCTTCAGTCCCCTTCAATCTGGAATAGTTCTTTAGGCCTTCCCCCATCTTTCATGCCCTTGACTGTAAAGAGTACAGGCCTTTTGTTCTCTAGGATGACCCTCAATCTGGATGTGATGCTCCAAATAACCACATTCTTGCGAAGAATATGCACAAATGATACTGTGCATGCTTTACTTACCCATCATTATGTGTAACTTTCATCACCTGGGCAATTTGGCATCTGCCAGGTTTCTCCACAATAAAGTCACTATTTTTCCCTTTGTGTTTGATCTAGACTCAAGGTGGAATTATTCTGATAATTCACCAATATCCTGTTCTTCATCAAACCTTCACCCATCCACCAGCCATTAGCATTCATTGACTATTTCTGTTTTGATCTAATACCATTGTGATGGTGATTACCTAATCCCAACATTCCTTCTCCATTTTTTAGTTGGCATTCTACTTTAAAGAGCTTTCCCTCCATCCCTTTGTCAGAATTCCTTTACTTACTACTTTTATCAGTGTAGATTCATGGATTCTTATTTTATACTATATGTTATAATCCATTATTCCATTTTGCTGCTCAAATTATACAACATTTGGCAATCAAGGGCCCTTAGAAAGTGGTTCCTATACCTTTTTGATATGTCCCCATCATTTTGACTACTTCCTTGCTTTCTGACACAAAAGACATCTCTAAATTCATCTTATACTTTCCCTCCCTGATTCTAAAATTAGCCATTTCTCCAAGAGATACCTGATACCTTTTAGTCATGGATAGTATTTAGAAACCAAGATCTGGGCATTAAGTGTGCTCATTGTTACTAGGGTTTCACAGCTACAGAGTCCTCTCAGAAGAGAGCAGGAAATATATGAATATATATACATACATATAAACATATCTATACCTATTTCTTTACCTGTGCATAAATAATAACATATGCATACACACCAAGGCTTCTAATTCTAATTCTACATCTTAAGTTTCTTTCTAGACTTTCCCCTTTTATGTTTGTAAGCTCTTCTCGGGGAGAAACCTGGCTTCCGTTTATTTGCTCTTTCAATTAATTTGCTTAACATAATCAATTTCTCAACCAGAGATGTCCACTTATCACATTTCCATTATTCCCTCCCCAGCCACATGTCCTCTGACTACAGGAAGGTCAGTATCCGCACAGCAGCTCTTGTCTTCACCACTCAATTCCCTGGATACTGGGCAAATGGATAAGAGACTGGAGGGAAGATTAACCTTCCCTTTAGAGAAGATTTAATTCATATGTTAATGCTTTATTACTTGACGTTATAGATCGGTATTTCAAAGGTATATATGACCATTTTCAATATACTACCATATATACTATTTTATTTTTTTATGCCACAAATTTAAGAAAAAAATATAAGAACTATTTATTTCATAAATGCACATTTCTAAATCATATTTTCCCAAAGTAAGACAACTACGTTACACAAATAACTAGTCAAAATGTAGCCTAACAAACAAACTTAAGAAATGCAGTGCAGAGCCTGCTTGAGATTCTCTTTCCCTCCCTCACCCTCAAAATAAATAAATAAAAACTTGAATGAAAGAAAGCAAGAAAAAGAAATACTTGTAATAGGGGCACCTGAGTGACTCAGCCAATAGAGCATGTGATTCTTGACCTTAGGGTCATGAGTTCAAGCCC
This sequence comes from Panthera uncia, assembly GCF_023721935.1. NCBI lineage: Eukaryota > Metazoa > Chordata > Mammalia > Carnivora > Felidae > Panthera > Panthera uncia. Next base: position 21,391,178 of record NW_026057579.1, on the reverse strand, counting down.
CATGTTGTGCACAGAGCCTACTTTGCTAAAAAATTTTTTTACAAAAAGCCCAGTTTCTAATTTTGTGCTATAATACAATTTGCCATGAGCTAGTTCTAAAGCCACAAGACCAGGGGCACCTGGGTGGCTCAGTCAATTGAGCATCCAACTCCTGATTTCAGCTCAGGTCATGATCCCAGAGTCATGGGATTGAGCCCCCATGTCCAGCTCCATGCTGAGTATGGAGTCTGCTTAAGATTCTCTCTCTCCCTCTGCCCCTCTCCCCTACTCGTGCTCTCACTCTATAAACAATTAACAATAAATAAACAAACAAGCAAGCCTGCCAGCCAGCCACAAGACCACACTCATACTGAAAGACACAAAGGGAATGGGGGCGCCTGGGTGGCTCAGTCAGTTGAGCATCTGACTTCGGCTCAGGTCATGATTCCACTGTTCGTAGGTTCAAGCCCCGCATCTGGCTCTGTGCTGACAGCTCAGAGCCTGGAGTCTGCTTCGGATTCTGTGTCTCCCTCTCTCTCTGCCCTTCCCCACTCACTCTCTCAGAAATAAACAAAAAAAAAAAAAAAAAAAAAAAAGGAGGGGGGAACAACTAGATATTCAGAGTGTCTACAATTAAGGAAAATTAACCTATTTGTTGTGTAACATACAGTACCACTTCAAGTTATCAAGAAAAAGTGTTTAGCTACTTCCAAACTATCATCAGTAGAGGGGGAAAAACTATTTAAAAGCAATTCAATCATGTAATAGTGCTTTATCAATAAACATGCTTACTGTACTTAACAAATGAGTGCTTTTCAAAATTGTACTATTTCACTTCCTCAGGCTCTTGCCTTCTCTAACCCCACCCTTTTCAGAGTACATTAACTAGCCCAAGGTCACATGGCTAACAAATGACAGAAGAAAAAAAAAATGAGGTCCTGCCATTCCTAACATACATCTGTTACTACTATCTCAAACACTCTACCTTAGATATTTATAAAAATACTAAGGTTAAAGTATGTATTAATCGTCATCTAACTCAACTACTCATCCAAGACTTAATTACTGTCTACATTTGTCACTACAAAATGTGCTCCACCCCAGACCTAACCAATCAGAAATCATTTTTCTTTACATGATCCCCAGGTGATTCTTGTGCACATTAGTGTCTGAAAAGCATTATTATATGACATACTTATCAAATAGTCACTGAGAAAGCAATGTCATGTGTTCTAAGCTAAAGCATGTTTGTGAATACAGAAACCGAACAGATACCTGTGAACTACTTCCTCAATTTAGATAGTTCAGGCCTGCATTATTCCTCCTAATCAAATCCCATCACTCACCCTTCAAGACCCATCATTTCCTGGGTGCCTGGCTGGCTCAGTTAGTAAAGCATGCAACCTTGATCTCAGAATTGTGAGTTCAGGCCCCCACAGTAAGCAGAGCTTACTTTAAAAAAAAAAAAAAGACCCATCTTTTCTTGAAAATCTTACCTGAAGGATCTGATATAAATTGACCTTTTTCCTCTACTAGCTGCAACTCTATTATATATTTTGGCATTTGATTATATTCAACTTAGTATAATATGTTTACCATCTTTAAAATATCATATTCTAAGTCTTGAGATTCTAGCAAGATTTTAAGTTCTCATGTACAAAAAAAATACTTCATTTCTTTTTAATTGCACACCATACCAGGGTGGGGGCTCAAGATTTCCCAAAGTTCATTCAGTAAATTATTAATAGGAATTATTAGGGAAAAAAAAAGGAAGGTTCAGAATCAAGTAAGTTTGGAAATAATTAGGTTCAAGGTCTTCTGCTGTAGGACTTCTACGAGTCTTATTTAATATGTTAATATGCACTGTAAACCTCTAAATATGGAGGACAGTATATAACATTTCACAGACTTATTTGATGGAACTCTTTTTTCATGGAGCATCTACAGATCCTGAAGTTTTACAAACATACTCTGGGAATAAGTACTACACACTTATTGAATTACAGACATTAGTAAAATATCTGAAGTCTAGTCATTTTTTAAATAATTTGGGTACTACATAACTCTTTGAATATCAATTTAAATGAGTCTGTAGGTTTATTTGTTGGTCATTCTCTCATATTCTACTAGCTTTTTTCAGTTCTATTCAGGAAGGTCTCTCAAAGCGTTATCTGCACACTAACTGAATCAGAAATCACCTGATTCCTCATTAAAGAAATATAACCTGCTAAACTAGAATCTCTGGAGTTGGAATATTTTTAATGAGGGCCTCCAAATGATTCTTAGTATCCAAAGTTTGAGGACTTCTCCCATATAAAACAGTTTAAGTACATGAGGCACATCATTCTAACTGCTGCACTATTCTACTGTATTTTTCTTATCTTGGTAGGGTTTTAATTTTGACTTGCCTCTGTGACAGAAACCTCAGAATAAGTAACATTATAAAAAGCTCCTTCCCTCCAAAGAAATCTAGGGATTTAAGCAAAGCAAATAACCAAAATGTAAATACATACAAAATAATTACTTCACCATTTAATTAACTTCAAGCTTTGGGAAAGCTTTTACCTACAAACCTGATGACACTAACAGTTAACCTTTAATAAGATGATCATAATGCTCAACTTCAACTTTTTCATCTTCAAAGCATTTTACTAGTTAATTATAACCTAACCCTTTGAGGGAAGGCGTTGCCAGTTTCAGGACAAAGATACTTAAGAGAGATTATGCAATCTACCCACAGTCATTTAGCAATGTGTGTCGGAGTGATTACAATCCATGAGTAAGAAAGGCATCTCTGACTAAGGGAATAATTTCATTTAACAAACATTTATTGAGGACTCTACTGTGTACGTAAGACTTGGAGGACAATGGTAAAAAAAGATTAAGACCCATTTGAACTCAATACAAAATCTACTGGGTTGACAGTCACAAGGATAATATATGGCATAATATAGTGAGGAACATGATTCAAAGATGAGAAAACTTCCAAGTGAAGTATAATAGTAAGTGCCAAATGCTACAAAAAATAAAAGTAAAATGAAAAGATAAAGTTATTCCCACCTAAGTGGGAATTCTAACCCCAAGAAGAGTTAAATTTTTCCAGTTAGCAAAAATCATGTTCTCCTGGAGTCTGAGGCTCTTTAGTCGTGCTCATCAGCTACTACAAATACTTGCCACTATTCTACCACAAATCTTATAAAAGTAGGCAAAAGAATTTGAGAATAATAAAGCAGAGAACTTATGCTGCTCTACTTTTTAGGGAAGACTTCCTGCCCAAATCAGAATTTGTCAGAAATCTAGAACCTAGGATTTTAATGTAAAGACAAAAAGAACATATCCAAGTATAGCATTAAAAAAAAAAAAAAAAAAAAAAATGATGGAGCGCCTGGGTATTCAGTCGGTTAAACATCCAACTTCATTCAGCTCAGGTCATGATCTCACGGTTCATGGGTTCGAGCCCCACATCGGGCTCTGTGCTGACGGCTCAGAGCCTGAGCCTGCTTCAGATTCTGAGTCTTCATCTCTCTCCGTTCCTCCTCTGCTTGCACTCTGTCTTTCTCTCTCTCTCAAAATTAAACATTTAAAAAGAAAATTTAATAAAATAAAAAAAATGAGACAGTCAAGGAAGTAAGTGAATTAGCAGACCATGAGATTAATTCGAGTCTTGATGATGGCCTCGTGTAGAATTGTGAAAGCAGAAAATAAATTGATTCCAGAAAGTAGAGTAACTGAGAAATTAGTGACACCAGTATTCAAATAAACACAATGTAACTGCAGGTTAGTAAAAAGTGGTTATTTTTTTTCAGTGAGTGTGGGGGGGAGCCGGGAGACAGATGTTAAAGGAAGAAGCATAATGCTGAACTCTAATTTCAAAAGTTAAGTTTAGAATTCTAGCCAGAAATCTAGGGAGAGGTGTATCAGGCTGTGGGAAATGCAGCTCTGAGACAGAGTGAGGTGAGGACTAGAGGATAGATATGAAATGGCAATAAAAGGATCATAGATAATATACAGAATGAAAAACAGAGGGCAGAAGTAAAACTCTTTAAAAAATGCCTATATTCGGGGCGCCTGGGTGGCTCAGTCGGTTGAACGTCTGACTTCGGCTCAGGTCATGATCTCACGGTTCGTGGGTTCAAGCCCTGCATCAGGCTCTGTGCTGACCGCTTGCTTAGAGTCTGGAGCCTGCTTCAGATTCTGTGTCTCCTTCTCTCTCTGCCCCTCCCGGTCATGCTTTGTCTCACTCTGTTTCTTAAAAATAAATAAATGTAAACTGTTAAAAAAAAAAAAATGCCTATATTCAAGCAATGAGCAGACAGGATCTTGTACAAACTAGTGAAAAATATAGTCTTTTACTAAAACAGCTTGGGAGTAGGGGGGGGGGCGGGGGGGCGGGGGGTAGGGCAAACTTGGGTGGCTAAGTCAGTTGAGCATCTGACTCCTGATTTCAGCTCAGGTCATGATCCCAGGGTCGTGGGATCAAGCCCCACATCCAGCTCCATTCTGAATGTGATGTCTGCTTGGGACTCTCCCTCTCTCTCTCCCTCTCTCTCTCTCTCTCTCTCTCTGCCCCTCTCCCCTGCTCAGGCTTTCTGTCTCTCTCTAAAAAAAAAAAATAATAATAAAATAGAAATAAAAACACTGGGGAGTGGAAGTTTGTTCCGAAACAACTCAATGAGAGAAAAGCTGATAAAAAACGTGGGTTGGTAATTAGAAGGTCACTATAGGGGTACCTGGGTGCCTCAGTTGGTTAAGTGACTCTTGATTTCAGCTCAAGACATCATGATCTAATGGTCTGTGAGATGGAGCCTCACTTCCAGCTCTGCACTGACAATGCAGAACCTGCTTGGGATTCTCTCTTCCTCTCTGTTACCAAACACACATGTGCTCTCTCTCTCAAAATAAATAAACATGAAAAAAAAAAGTTACTATAACTTCTAACAGGGCAACTTCTGTGAAATGCAGGGCGGAAATCGCTAGGTGAAGAACTGGGTACTTGGTGAGAAAGTACAGGGGATAACTATGAGCAACTCTCGTTAAGAAGTGCCACTGTGAAGAAAGAAGAGACAATAGTCTAAAGAGGTTACAAAGTCAAAGAAGTCAGGGAAGAATTTTATTTTATTTAAATGCCCCCTTTATTTTTTTTCTCATGTACATTCTACTCCCAACATGGGGCTCGAACCCATGACCCCAAGATCAAGAGTCACATGTTCTACCAACTAAGCCAGCCGGGTACCCCAAGAATTTTCTTTTGCTTTTCTTTTTTTAAAGTTTATGTATTTTTGAGAGAGAGAGAGAGAGAAAGCATGAGTGAGGCAGGGACAGAGAGAGAGGGAAAGAGAGAATCCCAAGCAGGCTCCACACAGTCAGTGCAGAGCCTGATGTGGGGCTCAAACCCAGAAACCGTATGTTCTGAGATTATGACCTGGGCTGAAGTCAGATGTTTAACCAACTGAGCCTCCTAGGCACCCTAAGAATTTTATTTTTTAAACAGATAAGATGACTTGGGTGGCTCAGTCAGGTAAGCATCTAACTCTTGATCTCAGCTCAGGTCTTGATCTCAAGGTTCTTCAAGCCCCCACTTCCCCCACCCCCGCCACAACCTCCCCGCATTGGACTCCGAGCTGGGCATGAAGCCTACTTTAAAAGAAAGAAAAAAAAAAGGATAAGATGACCTGGTTTCTTGTAAATAGAAGGACACATAGAAGAGAATAAAATAAAATTTTAAAGAGTAAGATGACTGATGAGAAAAAGATCCTCAAAGAGACAAAACATAAACAAAATAAGAACATTATCGCCCAGGTTAGATCAAAAAGTATATGAGTACAATCAATCTTTTCCAGTTTTCTTTGTAAGACAGTCTTTTTCCCTACCTTTTTTTTTTTTTTTTAATTTTTTTTTCAACATTTTTTATTTATTTTTGGGACAGAGAGAGACAGAGCATGAACGGGGGAGGGGCAGAGAGAGAGGGAGACACAGAATCAGAAACAGGCTCCAGGCTCTGAGCCATCAGCCCAGAGCCTGACGCGGGGCTCGAACTCACGGACCGCAAGATCGTGACCTGGCTGAAGTCGGACTGGCTGAAGTCGGACGCTTAACCGACTGCGCCACCCAGGCGCCCCTTCCCTACCTTTTTAAAAAATAAGTACTCCTGCTTTCATGAGAAAGCTTAGAAGTGCGGTCAATTTCTTTTTCTTTCAGCAGTTACCATGACTGCAGAAAACAAAACTCACACTGCTATTTATTTGCTTAGGGCCAATATTATTCTACAAAGTCCTCAAACTTCAGGCACACAAAAGGTCCTACATTTTCCTCAAACATCCCAAAAGCAATGGCTTACTAGTTTAACATTTCTAAGCAAGAATGAATATGTGAAAGAATAGACAGACAAAATATATAGAAGTGAGCTGAGGAACTGTAAAAAGACAAAAACAATCTATTGTAAGTTTTAATGCATTTTTCTTCCTGGAAGATAATTTTCAATCTGAAAATAATACATACTTTAAACGAGAGACATGGGTACAGAAAAATGCCACAAAATTTAAATACTGGACAGGACCAGTCTTATATTGCAGCACTACCACTGAATTAAAAACTACCATTTACCTCTTAAGATTATTTAGAAGAACGAGTGAGGTAGTAGAAGTAACAAATATTAAACCTACAGCCTGACAGTGGATACAGTCTAAAGTAAGGATACTTGCTTGGCTTTCTAGGATTAATATAATTCCATAAGCTTATTAAATTCCCTTTAGCGATTCATTCTTTTTCACAAACAAAATTTATTAAGCACCTGTTATTGTGTTAGATACTAAAGATACTTGATGATGAGATAATCTCTGCCCTTCAAGAAAGTTAAAGTAGGGGCACCTAGGTGGCTCAGTAGGTTAAGTGTCTGACTTCGGCTCAGGTCATGATCTCACAGTTTGTGAGTTCAAGCCCCATTTGGGGCCCTGTGCTGACAGCTCAGAGCCTGGAGCGTGCTTCGGATTCTGTGTCTCCCTCTCTTTCTGCCCCTCCCCTGCTCACGCTGTCTCTCTCTGCCTCAAAAATAAGCAAACACACAAAAAATTTAAAAAAAGAAAAGAAAGTTAAAGCCTAACTCCTCAAATTACCCAGTGAGAAGTATATAAGAAGAGTGCTGAGAGCATTGGGGAGTGGTGTGCATATTGATTTTAGCCTGTTTAGAGGACAATATGGAAAAACCTATAAAAATTTAAAATACATACACCTTTAACCAAGTAATTCCACTTCATAAAAAAAAAAAAAAAGTAATTTTCTGCTACATCTTTTATAATATTAAAAACATAGAGGGACACATGGGTGGCTCAGTCCGTTGAGCCTGAGACCCCAGCTCAGGTCATGATCTCACGGTTTGTGAGTATGATCCCCACATCCAGCTCTCTGCTGTCAGTGCAGAGCCTGCTTTAGACCCTCTGTCTCCCTCTCTCTCTCTCTCTGCCACTCTCTCCACTCTCCACTTCTCCACTCTCTCTCTCTCTCAAAAATAAACAAACATTTTAAAAAATTTAAAAAAACAAAAAAAATTGAGATAATTTGTGTACTAATAGGGAACAGCTACAGAAGTGATGGTATAATAACACAACAAAATAGAAAATTATCAAGAAGAACTAATATGCAAGAATATACACAATACATAGTTTACTATCATAAATAGCATATAGATTATAATTCCATATATGTAAAATATACACATATAAGTTACCCATAAATACATATGCAATGGTCTGGAAAGATGTACACAAACTTTAACAGTGGTTATTCCTAGGAAAAACAAACTGTAGGAATTAGGGAACAGGGGAAGGTCTTTTATTTTTTTTCCTGTGTACTTCCATATTGTTTGAAATATTTATTTTATAATTTTTTATTTCATATTTTTTAAAGTATTTTTTTTAATTTTTTTTTAATGTTTATTTTTGAGACAGAGAGAGACGGAGCATGAATGGGGAAGGAGCAGAGAGAGAGGGGGACGCAGAATCGGAAGCAGGCTCCAGGCTCTGAGCCATCAGCCCAGAGCCCGACGCGGGGCTCGAACTCACGGACCGTGAGATCGTGACCTGAGCCGAAGTCGGACGCTCAACCGACTGAGCCACCCAGGCACCCCTTCATATATTTTAATACAAATAAAATATTTTGCCAAAGATCCAAGGTCATGCGTCTTGTGTACCCTTTATGTTCAGTTGTCTATCTGGTACACAGTGTTACCCAATTAAAGATATCAAAGAATTTTTTAAAATTTCCTGGGGTGCCTGCCTGGTTCAGTCAGAAATGCATGCGACTCTTGGGGCGCCTGGGTGGCGCAGTCGGTTAAGCGTCCGACTTCAGCCAGGTCACGATCTCGCGGTCCGTGAGTTCGAGCCCCGCGTCAGGCTCTGGGCTGATGGCTCGGAGCCTGGAGCCTGTTTCCGATTCTGTGTCTCCCTCTCTCTCTGCCCCTCCCCCGTTCATGCTCTGTCTCTCTCTGTCCCAAAAAAAATAAATTAAAAACTTTAAATTAAAAATTTTGGGAAAAAAAAAAAAGAAATGCATGCGACTCTTGAGCTCAGGGTCATGAGTTCAAGCCCCAAGTTGGATGCATAGATTACAAAAAAAAAAATACCCATTTTCAGTTGAAATGCTGCTTCTGAATAATTAACTGCATGCCCTTAAGCAACTATCACTTCCCCTCAATTCTTCCATCTAATAAATTTGGAGGCTGAATAAGAATAGTAAAAACTAAAAAATTAAAATTAAATTAAAATTCTAAATTTTAGGGGCGCCTGGGTGACTCAGTCGATTTAGCATCCAACTTCGGCTCAGGTCATGAACTCGCAGATTGTGAGTTCAAGCCCCGCATCAGGCTCTGTGCTGACAGCTCAGAGCCTGGAGCCTGCTCTGGATTCTGTGTCTCCCTCTCTCTCTGTCCTCCTCCCCCACTTGCACTCTCTCTGTGTGTGTCTCTCTCTCAAAAATAAATAAAGATTAAAAAAATAAATTAAAAAAATTCTAAATTTTAAAGTATTTTCAAATTTTTAACATAGAATCCACCCACCAGTTCATGAATTTGTGCCGCCATCTTATCTGTGCACACCTGTTGATGAAGCTTCACCTGTTTCTATACATACATTTAAAACTTCTATAAGGTGTCATTCATTAAAAAGGAAGTATAGCTCTGCAATGGGGTTTGGTTTTTCAAAAGTAGCTTTCCCTTAACTTGCACAATCATGTACACAACCACAACACTCATCCAAAGTGTGAGTATTCAAGTATGCTCTGGTTAAAGGGTGTTAATAAGTTGTAAAGGAAATGAATTTTTATCAAGCAACTTCAAGGCTTTATCCCAACAAATGGGCCACTTTACACACAGGCAACAAGAGTCAGGTGAAAGAAGCACCAAATAACTCAAGTAACCGTCAGTTTCTTGTTTAGTCAAGTAACTGTCAGTAAATTTCTCCAGCATACCATCAAAAGTGCTTAAAAATAGTTTAATTATCAATTTAGGAATAAAATTTTTCTAGGTGTCAACATCTGAATATTATGAGTTCCATAAGGAATGAAAAGGGAGAGCAGTAATATTTTTTTAAGTTTATTTATTTATTTTGAGAGAGAGAGTGAGCACATGTGAGGAAGGGAGGGACAGAGTGAGAGGAAGACAGAGAATCCCAAGCAGGCTCCACACTGTCAGCACAGAGCCCCACATGGGGCTCAAACCCACAAACCGTGAGATCATGACCTAAGCTGAAACCAAGAGTCAGACACAACTAACTGAGCCACCCAGATGCCCCAAGAGATTAGTATTATTGGAAGAAACGATCATTTTAAATTATCATTAGAAATGATAAATTGGGGGGCTCAGAAGAGCATGAACTCATGATCTTGGGGTCATGAGTTGGAGCCCCACATTGGGTGTAGAGATTACTTAAAAATAAATAAACTAATTAAAATAAAATAAAATGACATGATAAACTGGCCTCAAACTAAAAAACATGAAAAACCACAAACTAAAAGAGCGAAGATTGCCAAAAAAGGGTAAAGGAAAAACCCAAGCCTAAAATTAGCAAAATGTATGAACAAAGACCTAAAAACAAAAAACAAAAAAAAAACCCTATAAGCTTCAAAAGAGAAAGAATACCTACAAAAGAAAAAGAATCGGACCAACATCAAACTTCAAAAGTAACACTAGATACAAGATGACAATAAAGTCATATTCTTTAAGTATTAGACCTACAATTTTACATCCAGCCAATTTTATTTAAATGAAAGAACATAATGAAAACATTTTCAGCCATGTAATGCCTCAGAAAGTTTGTTACAAAAAGTCCCAAACTGAAAATATTCTTGGAGGAAATATTCACAAAAAAGAAAAATAAAGAATAATATGAGACACGAAAAGTAAGATCATCAGGGGCGCCTGAATGGCTCAGTCGGTTAAGTGACCAATTCTTGATCTTAGCTCAGGTCTTGATCTCAGGGTCATGAGTTCAAGCCCCGCACTGGACTCCACACTGGGTGAAGAGACTATTTTAAAAATCAGGAAAAAAAAAAGGTAATCATATCGGTACTTGAGAAAAATTTATTGTTACTGGAAAAAAAATTCCAAATTAAAGAAAAAGACAAAGTACTTATATCCATAAAAATATCAGAACTAAAATTCTAGACAATACAGCATAGGAAGGAAGGTGGAACATTATAAGAGAACGTTAAATAGTATGTGGCTTTAAAGAAAAAAAAACAGAAGTCAACAAACAGAAATTTAGGTCTTATGAGCAATTAAGCGCACGCACACACACACACACACACACACAGAATATTTAACTTTAAAATAATCAGAAGAGATGGGGCACCTGTGTGGCTTAGTTGGTTTAATTCTCCTCAGGTCACCATCTTGATTTTGCCTCGGGTCATGATCTCATGGGCTGACAGTGCAGAGACCGCTTGGGATTCCCTTTCTCTTTGCCCCTCCATTCCTCCCACTCTCTCTCTCAAAACTCAGTAACATTTTAGATAGATAGATAGATAGATAGATAGATAGACAGACAGATAAAATCATCAGAAGAGGGGCACCTGGATGGTTCAGTCAGTGGAGCATGCAACCCTTGATCTTGAGGTCGTGAGCTCAAGCCCCAAGTTGGTGCAGAGCTTACTTAAAATATATCTATGGATATATGTAGATATGTATAGATATAGGGGATGCCTGGGTGGCTCAGTTGGTTAGGCGTCCGACTTTGGCTCAGGTTATGATCCCACAGTTTGTGGGTTCAAGCCCTGCATGGGTTCTGCAATGGCAGTGCAGAGCCTGCTTGGGATTGATATTCTCTCTCCCTCCCTCCCTCTCCCTTCCTCCCTCTGTGCCCCTACCCCACTTGCATTCTCTCTAAAAAAACTTTAAAAATTAAATAAATAAATACACACACACACACACACACACACATATATATATATACACACACACACACAGGGGTAGCTAGGTGGCACAGTCAGTTGGGCATTTGACTCTTGGGTTTCGGGTCAGGTCATGGTCTCGCAGCTCATGGGTTGGGCCCTACATCTGGCTCCACATTGCCAGTGAGGAGCCTGCTTAGGATTCTCTGTCTCAAAATAAAAAAACTTTACATATACATACACATATTTGTATACCTATGTATATGCACACAGATACATACATACGTATGTATACACATATGTATACACACGCATACATATATACATCAGGATTTGAACAAAAACTTAGGTAGAATCTTAATATGGAACAAGAGATTTAAGTATCTAAATAATCAATAAATCCACACTATAATGTTTCCCATCTCCTAATGTTTTCCATCATATATATTTTTCTACACCAAATACAAAATATGCATTTTTCTTAAGCAAATAACACTTACCAAAACTGACAGTGTATTAGGTCACAAGAAAAAGCATCTAATTCCATACTAGGTTATGTGAGTAATGTTCCTTGCTCTTGGATTTATTATAAAGGTGTCAATTCTCTGTAAATTAATCTTGGAATTCAAATAATTTCCTAATTAAAATTCTAGCTGGATCTTTTGAGGAATTCTAATCTTAACTGGAAATGTTTATGAAAAGAATGAAGATCCTTGAAAATTTAAGTTAACTTTGAAAATAACAAAGAGAAGGAACTTGTCTTTTAGAATATTAAGATATATTCCTAAACTAGTCCTAAAAACAGTATGGTACTGACACCAGAACAGGCCAACAAAAATATGAGAGCAGAACATATACAGGAAATTAGCATACAGCACTATATTAGCAAGATAGCATATTAGCAATAAAGCAATATAGATATTAGCAAGTAGCACTATAAACAATAGGTTATAAATCAAAGATCTAAATAGGAAAAATCAAGCATGTGAAAAGAATCATAATTTAAACAGTATCCCTCACTACGACACAAAGAAGGTTAAAAGCTACCGATCACTGATACTTTTGGAAAACAAGAAAAGTTAACTTTAGTAGAAAGCAGAAAAACGGGCAAAAAATATTAACAGCATGAGGAGGTTAACCACAGCATATAACAAAAAGACTGCACTGCACAACTCCGGGGGGGTACCCTTCACATAGACTGTAGTGTGAATGGTGCCTTCTTGACTTTTTGCAATATGGCAGCCCTATTAACAGTGAACCAAAGAGGCAAAACTTCTTGCCCATAATGCACTTACATTTTAATGTGGTAGGTGTGTCATAAACATGGATTGATTAAATGCAAAAACAAAGGAGTAAGCAAGCCCCACTACCAAAAGTCAGATTGAATGATCTCCAAGTTCTTATCTCACAAGATCAGAGAGCATATCATTTTATGGTTATGTGAAGCACCCCTGGCTCAAAGATCCTAATTTGGGTCCTAGAATACAAACACTAATAATGCTAAATGTGTTTCATTCACTAGTATGTATCATCATTTATAGATATGCCATATAATGTCTCTTCAAGAGGTTTTAAAACATGAAACATTTTTTCAAAGGGAAAACATTTACCTCCAAAATAGATTCTCAGAGCATGAAAGAAAATGTATGGGCCGCCTGGGTGGCTCAGTCGTTTGAGCATTCAACTTTGGCTCAGGTCAAGATCTCATGGTTTGCGAGTTCAAGACCGACGGTGGGCTCCGTGCTGACAGCGTAGAGCCTGCTTGGGATTCTCTCTCTCTCCCTCTCTCTGCCCCTCGCTTGCTCTCATGCCTGCGCACTTTCTCTCTCTCAAAAGTAAGTAAACGTTTTTTTAACAAAGAAAAAAATGTACACACTGATAAATATTGCCAAGCGGAAGGGAAAGATGGCAGCCCAAGTACACCTCTAATGCAGACCACCACAATGCCCTAGACTTACTCCACAGGGATTTTTTTCTCCAAGTCATCTTTACAATATTGCAAAATGATCTCTGAACAACACGTCTGCTCCTCTTCCTACAACCACTCCCTGAAATCAGGTAGCAAACAATCACTGAAAATCGCTATCCTGTATTTCACATCCCTACAGGCTACTGTTCCCACTTTCAGTCCCAATACAATCCTAGGCACAACTCCAGATAGTCTAGTAAAAATCTGTCTATACACAGTATATAGAGTATTTCCTGACTGTACAATAGCTGCCTTCTTTCCTTTTCAGATATTTGTGGAAACTACTGCTTGCACAGCAACAAAAAGTAGTGATAAATACAGATGTGATAGTAAAATATACAAGCAGAGAAGAAAGAACTAAATTTAAATATTAAATCTACTTATTATCTACTTATTATCACTTACTACCTATTTGATCTTCTAGTCTAGAGTCTAGAGGAAAATTTTCTTTTTTTTATGTATGGTAAGCAAACATTCAATGTATGATTTTTCCCCTTTGTACGTTCATACAACTGTTTATCCAAAAATCCCAAATCCCTTTTACTCAATAACTCACTTTTCACAAAATCCTTCCCTAGCAGGAAGGCATAACAAATATACTCCCAATATAAGACCAAAACCCCAAATATCAACAAATCAACCCAGCTTAAGTCGCTGGTCTGGTCCTTAGTTCTTCTAACAAGTAGTAATCCTATCACCTGTCCAGCTGGTTTCCAGAGGCTAGAGGTTTATCTATAATTAGGTATTTAAGAGACAAGCACTCAAGGATCTATCAAAGAATGGTCACAAAGACTACCTGCCACGGAAAAGAGCTTAAGAAATTAACATCCTTCACTTCTACAGGTGTTGTAAATTTCATCTAGGACCTTAAAAACTGCAAGTTTGGGTACCTAGGTGGCTCACTGGATTGAGCGGTAGTTAGACTTTAGCTCAGGTCATGAGCTCACAGTTCATGGGTTCCAGCCCCATGTCCGGCTTTGCACTGGCAGCACGAAGCCTGCTCCAGATTCTCTGTCTCCCTCTCTCTCTGCCCCTACCCCACTTGGCTTTCTCTCTCAAAAATAAATAAACATTTAAAAAAAAATTTTTTTTAACTGCAAGTTTGAATATCTGGACTACAGAAATGATCAGTAATTGATTTGTTTTAAGTTGCATTTTCAATTGGTTACCACAGATAATCCTATGAACTCCACAGCTACCTTGGTTCAAAGTTGTGAAGGGATATTGTTTACCACATTACTCAAGATACACACACATATGTATACGTATGTGTGTTACATTTCCATAATACATATAAGGAAAAACTTGCTCTACTCTGAAGGACTTGTATTTTTCCCTACTTATCTCAGAGTCCTATAAGTTATTACATTTTACTCTCAGACTTCTTTTCTGTGTTTAACCATCAACTTCAGCCACTCTGTTGTAGTATATCGGTAAATGCACGAGTGTTGGAAAAGAATAAGTACAGGGTGATAAAGGAGCATACTACAGAAGGACCCAAGGATTTTTTTTTAATGAAATTACGATAAAGCAAATTTACCTATAAAGTTACTCAAAATATTTATTTTGACCCTCTCAACTAAGATGTGGACTCAAAGAATACTATAAAACCTTCTCAAAAAGCACAAAAAGCTAGTGATGAAGCCAAAAGCAAACAAGCCTAATAGAAAAAAGAGTTGAAATATTGTTCAAAACTGCTTTCCAATTCTGTGAATACAATTATTAGTTCGCTGAGAGGAACTCTTTGATGGAGCAAACAAAGGCTAATTACCGATCATCAGATTAACTGACCTAAAAGAGGTCAAACTTTAAATATACTAAACAAACAAAAGAAGCCAGGAACGAGAGTAATTATAACTCACTACAGAGCAGAAGTCAGCTTGACATTTAAAAAGTGTGGGTTCAAGAAAATCCTTCCAATAACCTACTTGGGAGAAAGGCAAACTATACGCACAGCTCAGGTCCTATGGTTTTTTAAAGCAAATGAAATATGTAGACACGGCCCATGAAATCTAAAAAAGAGGGACGCCTGGGTGGTTTAGTCAGTTGAGGGTCCAATATTGATTTTGGCTCGGGTCATGATCCTAGGGTCGTAGGATTGAGCCCACATCAAGGCTCTACACTGAGCATGAAACTGCTTGGGATTCTCTCTCCCTCTGCCCCTCTCCCCTGCTTGTGCTCTCTCTCTAGAAAGAAAGGAAGAAAGAACTGAAAGAAAGAAAGAAGGAAAGAAAGAAAACAAACAAAGAAAGAAAGAAAGAAAAAAGAAGAAAGAAAGAAAGAAAGAAAAGAATCCTGGGGGGCAGAAAGAGGGAAGATCAGCATCAAGCGTAAAGAACACACAAAAGCAGAAAAAGAACCTCCTCAATTATGTATCTTATAAAGAATACATTTCTTCCTACCAAAATAAAAAGAGTCTCCTAAAGCAACAGCATGAACAACCCCATTTTCCATCAAGTCTTCACAGATGCCAGCAAATATCTAAAACTCCAGACAGAGAGAGAGTACCCTTAAATACACTGGAAAGAGTACTAAATTCTTGTAATTCATAAAACCAACTTGAGAGGAAGAGTTTACCAGACCCAAATCAACCCATTTTAGAAATATACAGCAACGAAAAATACACAAATTTCTTCATAAATATACAGTCCATAAGCTTAACAAATTCAGAATTATAACTTTCCTCTTTTAAAGGATCAATCACAATATAGGATTAGAAAATCCTTTACATTTCTCAGAGAAAGCCATTAGAGCATTCTATCACCTACTACAGCCAGAAGACAAGTCTTCTTAAAACTGAAAAACAAACATTTTAAAGTAAATCTTCATTAGCGTATTATTTATGACCTTTTAAAACATTCTAAAAGGATCCCTGAAACAAAGTTTCATCAGCCTCCTTCTAGAAAAAGCTCTAATATCTTTCATTCCTCCAGCAATTTAAAAGCTACCAAATGTTCATTTCTACATTAGATTATTGATTCCTTGCCTTTTAACATCTCCATAACAGCTGCTTGACAAATTACTTCACCTTATTCTTCAGGGGATAAGGACAGCATGCTATGCATGAATTCCAAAATGGGACCACAAACTGATCAGTGACAGATGAGCTAATTGCTTCAGATGAATTAGACACTGCTCTAATAGACTGGGCATTCATACCATTATACTACAATTAAATAGTACACTAAACATTTTATTTGAACTTAGGTATAGAGAACAGACCTTTCTTAAATTTACTTTTATTTTAAAATAAATGTTAGCTTCAAAAAGTCAGTAAGTCTGTACACGTTTGGAATAATCTCTACAAAAAGCCAAGTTTTCAGAAAAATTATTCTAGTTTGCACAACTTTAAGATCTAGCTTTCATATTTTAACCTAAGAGATCTGTTAACCCCAAAACAGTCTACTAACAAGACAGTTTTCAAAACATTTTTATCTTAGCAAAATAAAAGCCGAATATATTTTCAAAGATACAATAAATACATTTTGGTAAAATATATCTGTTGTATTTGCCTCGATTCATTCCGATCAGTGTCAGAACAGTATGACACACAGAGAAAAAGCACACACAAACCATAATCTTGTAGACCCCATAGAAAATAAAATATTGCTTCCCTCCCACAAGAATAACAAAATGGTGTGGGTTTAAAGGAGCATTTTAAATGAATAGCAATTCCCAGCCAAATTACTCTTGGTTAAATTACCCTCTTGCTAGACAGAAGCAATACTCTTTTCTGAATTCATAACCAATCTTGTAACACAAACTTATCAATTCCCTTAAAGTGCTAAAACAAGTGCTTAGCTTAGAGTTTTATACTATAATGAAATCTCAAGATCTTTCAACCACTTTTTAAAAAACCTAAATCACCAGCCTTCTTCAAATGTGTTGGCAACAGTGTGACAACGATGGTGTTAATTCACCTTCTAATCAACTATTCCCATAACAAAAACGCACACATCCAAGAAACCATACAATTTGGAAACAGTGTCTACTCTCCAAAACATTCGACATGCCCCTTTTGTGACTTGAAAGCTCTACCAGGTCCCTACTAGAACCTGGGTTAGCTAGCTGGCTGATTCTCCAGCTACAAAATCATGCTCGATCTCTCCTGCCTGGAGAGGCGATAGCGTTGATTTTGTTTTTAAAGTTGGTGTCAGAGCCGCTACAAACTTTTTTCAGCATCCCTGCCTGGCTGCCAACTGGAGCTCTCCGTTCACTTCCTCACCAACTTGAACCACCCCCAAACAGTTTGAGAGTAAGCTGGAGTTAGACACCGGCAGGAGCTGACACACTTACGAGAAGGGTTTGACACCGCAGAAAACTTTCACTTCTCTTCTCCCAGCCCTTCCACCCGGGGACTCCGGCCTTTCGCTCTTGCTCCCCTAGAATTCCCCTCTAAGGCAGGGCAAGGACACGGAAACCAGACTGTTCCAATGTCCCCGAAAAGACCCCCCCCCCCCCGCCCCCCCCCCCCCCCCCCCGTCCTGTTCTTCACACAAAAGAGCCAGAGCAGCAAAGCTATCGCAGCCCTACCTAGCTGGGTACCATCCTTCACCGCACCCGCAGACCCAGTCCCCAGCCGCCCAAGCGGTCTCCACTGGAGGCTTCCTGCCGTAACCCGGCCAGACAAAGCCCCGGCGGCCGGGCCGGCACTCGGAAGCCTCCGGACTCGGGCCGCCGCGCTCTTACCCGGGCCTCTTCCAGAGCGACGCCGGCACCACCGCTTCCCCCGGCCTTGGCGCCGGGGCAGCTGGCAGCGCGGGTCTTGGAGGAGCGGGTCCGAGAGGAGATGAAATGGCTGCTGCCTCCGGTCGCCCCAGGCTCTGCTCCGGCCCCAGGCCCAGGCCCAGGCCCAGGCGACTTGGACCCGAGAAGACGCAGAGAGCTCTTCCGGGTGTTCACCATGGTCCAGCCAGGAGGACGGGGTCCACACAGCGCCCGCCGCGCCTGGGAGAGCCGAGGAAGGCCGGCCCGCCGGCCGGGCAGTCAGGGCCAGTGAAGCCGGGCCGGGAGAGACGAGCCGACCCGGACTCTGCGGAGCGCAGACGAGGACAGGCGAGAGTAGGGCAGACGAAGGGAAGTAGGCGTGAGAAGGCAGAAAGCGGGAGGCGGGAGCGATACTCCAGGCCGACAGCTCAGACCCTCCACCGGCTTCGCCCTCCTCAGCGGGAGCCGAGCGGAGCCGCCATTTCTGCCCCTTTCTCTCTCGTTCTCGCTCTCGAGCTCCGTGCGTCAGGGATCCAGCGCCGCAGGGCCGACGAGACCGCTTCCGGCCGTGGCCGCTGCGGGGCGCTGCAGGGTCGGCCAGCCCTTCTCCTGTCCGCTCCCCCTCCTCTCCCTCCGCCCCTCCAGCAGGCCCCGCCCAGCGGCGCGGCGTCAGCGCTCGGCGGCGGCGGGGGCGGGGGGGGCAAGGGACGCTCTGGGCTATGTGAGCTCTATGGTTCATAGGTCTGGCCCCGAGTCTAGGAGGGGGATGGGAATAACCAGAAACTGCGCGGAACAAGCTAGAGTGCTGGAGTTGACCCTGGGACTCTCACGCCCTGCGAGGCCCGAATACCCTAGTATCTCCACCATCGCTCCAGGTGGCTTGGATAGAGCCAGGAACGACCGGCAAAGGCGGGGGGATACACGGGGACAGGGGAGGACGAGGGCGCGGTGACCTGAGTTGGAATCCCAGAGGTACCCGAGGCAGGACACCGAACTTGAGTCGCACTTTTCGTGCCTGTGAAAATGAGACTATGGTAAATTAGATCTGTGCGGCTTCTGGCACATGGTAAGTTGAAGAAAGAACAAACGCTAGACCGCTGTGTCTTTAAACAAAGCAAGAAAGGGTTGTTTTCTATAACCTTTGCCAGATGTAAGGCGGAGTCACAAAGAATGACTTCTTTCACGTAGGAGTATCCTTTATCACTGCGGGCCCCCGCCCGCGGAAGAATTAATACAAAAAGCTGAACACAAAATATTAAATTTGTGATTTAACTTTCAAGAATTAAGAGAATATGAAAAGCTCTCCAGTAAAAGAAATTATGTTAATTTCACCAAATGCTTGGTACATTAGCGATAGAGAGCGAACTATTCATTGGGTAAAAGGTTCTTCCTGTTTGCTGCACTAAGAAAAATTGAAGGCTCAAGAAACGTCCTGTAAAAATACCCAAGCTGTATCAAAATTAGAGCATTCTAGCCACCCAAGCTACCAATCATTCGACAAAACTGCGTACAGCACTGAGAATGGAGGTCATTTTTCTGTTTGGAAAAATGTATGGATTCCAGGAAAGCAGGCAAAACCCGCTTACATTTAAATGGCAACACATCACCCACCACTTAAACACATCACCACACCACCCACCCGGACTTTTGGGTGTGGAAACCTCATAATGGAAGTAGACCTGGTTCTCCTGAATCAGTTAGCTGTGAATGAGATCACTGAAGAGAATAAACAGTTTTCCTACAGACAGAGGCTGGTTTTCAGATGTATATGAAGCGTCCTGAAGAGGTGTATAACATGCAAATTAGGATATAAAGGGTTTGTGTGCTTTCCTCCTTTGTTTTCTGTGTTTGTTTTTGTAGTCCTAAATTAAGACAGTCAAGTTATTATGACTTGGGTCATTATAACTAACAAGAACAAAAGGCAAGCTGAGTGTAAAACACTGAGCTAAGTGGGACATAGATCCTCAGGCACTAGTAAATGCCTAAGAACAAAGGCAGGGGAAAAACAAATGGTTAACTGATAAAAATCACAGTCTTGTAGGATGTGAAACCCCACTACAGTTTGTAGCTGTCTTAATGATTGACAAGAAAAACACAATCTTGGGGGCCCATGGCTGGCTCACTGGGAGAAACATGCAACTTTGATCTCAGGGTCATGAGTTTGAGCCCCACATAGGGTATAGAGATTAACTAAATAAATAAAACTTTAAAAAAAGAGAAAAAGACAATCTTAATAGACCTCCAGGAACCTATAAACTCAATTTCCTGGGGCCCTAAGGTCACCTTCACCTCTATAGGTTAGACAACCCTATATAATCAGTCATTCCCTGCAATCGCAGTGCAGCTCTCTGCCCAAGGGTCCTGTCCCTGTGCTATAATAAAAATGCCTTTTTGCACCATAAAATGTCTCAAGAATTCTTTCTTGACCATTGGGCTTGACAATCCTGCATCAATAACCTGCATAATTTACTATCCACAAATGTTTACTCTAAACCCAACTGGTATTTGGTACTCTGCCAGGCCAGGAAGGAGGGAAATTTTTTTAAATACAACACATAGTACTTACAAGAGAGATGGAGACTGGCAAGAAACTAGCAAGGTTCGATACAGTGTGATAAAGAATGAGGCACAGACCTCTAACTCAAACAGGGATTTAGGGAAAGCCCTGAGATTTCATCTTGAAGCACAAAATGGAATAAGGGAACATTATGGATAAAAGAAAAGAAGGTTTGAAGAAGAAAGAGTTGTTTTCTGCAGTATGAGCCAGAGAAAATAAATCGATAAAAATCTGTTTTTAAACTTGGCTTAAAATTACATGAGCTATGGGGTTCCTGGGTTGCTGAGTCAGTTAAGTGTCCAACTCTTGATTTCAGCTCAGGTCACGATCTCACAGTGGTGAGATCAGGGTCCAGCATCAGGCTCAGCGCTAGGTATGGAGTCTGCTTAAGAGTCTCTCCTTCCTTCTACCCCCTCCCCCCACTTCTGTGCTTGCACAGAAGCACAGTCTCTCTCTCTCTCTCTCACTCTCTTTCAGCTCTCTTTCTCTCCCCCCTCCACTCCCTCTCAAAAAAGGCTGGGGGGGGTGGTGCAGGGGGTACCTGGGTGGCTCAATCAGTTAAGCACCAAACTCTTGGTCTCAGCCTTTGGGTCATGATCTCACAGTTCATGAGATCCAGCCCCAAGTCAGGCTCTACACTGATAGCACCGAGCCTGCTTGGGATTCTCTCTCTCTCTCTGTCTCTCTGTCTCTCTCTCTCTCTCTCTCTCTCTACCCTTCCCCCACTCTCTCTCTCAAAATAAATAAACATTTTTTTTTTAATATATGAGCTGGCAAGATACCAAAAAATGCTTAGACCAAAAACAAAGTCACTGCAGGAACCCAGACCAGTAATGTATTTTCAATGCATTTGCTCAACCACAGTGAACTTGACCTTCTATGTTCTGTCTTAAGGAGATAGAAAAGACAAGGCAAAGCCCAGGACCTGCTCAAGTTACAGTCTGACACAATCACCCTGCAAAATCCTGGTAAAAAAGGATACATCTAAGGGTAAATTAAAAATAAACCTGCCAGGGGTGCCTGGGTGGCTCAGTCAGTTGAGTGTCTGACTTTGGCTCAGGTCATGATCTCATAGTTTGTGAGGTTTGTAAGTTCGAGCCCCGCATCTGGCTCGCCGCTGTCAGTGCAGAGCCTGCTTTGGATCCTCTGTCCCCATCTCTCTCTGCCCCTCCTTGCTTGTGCTCTCTCCCTCTTAAAATAAAGAAACATTTAAAAAAGAAAGAAAGAGGGGCGCCTGGGTGGCTCGGTTGGTTAAGTGACCGACTTCGGCTCAGGTCATGATCTCGCGGTCCGTGAGTTCGAGCCCCGCGTCGGGCTCTGTGCTGATAGCTTGGAGCCTGTTTCAGATTCTGTGTCTCCCTCTCTCTGACCCTCCCCCATTCATGCTCTGTCTCTCTCTGTCTCAAAAATAAATAAACATTAAAAAAAATTTTTTTAAATAAAAAGAATAAAAAATAAAATAAAAAAAGAAAGAAACAAAGAAACAAAGAAACCTGCCAACCTTCCTTCCCATCATTCATCCCCAGGAAACTGCAAGGAAAACTGACTTTCCTAACATCTACACCAAGAATGAGGGGCAAAGGCACCTGGATGGTTCAGTTGGTTAAGCATATGATTCTTGATTTCCTGCTCAGGTCTTGCTCTCATAGTTTGTGGGATCAAGCCCTGCATCCCGTTCTGTGCTGACAGCTGGGAGCCTGGAACCTGCCCCACACTCTGTGTCTCCCTCTCTCTGCCCCTCCACCACTTGTGCTCTGTCTCTCTCTTTCTCTCCTTCAAAAATAAACATTACAAAATAAGTAAAATAAAATAAAATAAAATAAAATAAAATAAAATAAAATAAAATAAAATTTTGTGGCACCTGGGTGACTCAGTCTGTGAGTGGCCGACTCTTGACTTCAGCTCAGGTCATGATCCCAGGGTCGTGACATGGAGCACCACATCAGGCTCTCTGCTGAGCATGGTGCCTGTTTGGGATTCTCTCTCTCCCTCTACCCCTCTCTCCCACCCATGCTCTGTCTCTCTCTAAAAAAAAATTTTAATAAAATTTATATGGAGGTGTGCCTGGTTGGTTCAGCAGGTAGAGCATGCAACTCTCAATCTCAAGGTCATGAGTTCAAGCCCCATATTGGACAAGGAGCCTAATTAATTAATTAAAAATAAAATTTATATTGAGATACAAAGAACCCAGAGTCTCTCTCTCTCTCTCTCTCTCTCTCTCTCACACACACACACACACACACACACACACACACACACAAACACACACACAGTCACCTAAGCAATCAGGAAAAAAATAAAAGTGGAGAAATTTACACTACCTCATTTCAAGTCTTACTACTAAGTTTTAATAATCAAGGCAGCATAAGTATATAGTCATACAGCTGAATGGCAAAGAATAGAAGGTCCAGAAAGAGACACATACGGTCAACTGATTTTTGTCAACTGGCCAAGGAGATTAATAGGGAAAGGATATTCTTCTCAATAAATGATGCTAGAACAACTATATATCCCTAAGCAAAAAAAATAAACCTTGACTATTACTTCATGCTAATTAAAAAGATTAACTTCAGATTGATTATAGATTTAAACATAAGGCCAAAACTGTAATTTTTTTAGAATAAAGCCTAAAAGAGAGAAAGCTCAAGCAGGGGAGAGGGACAGAGGAAAAGAGAGAGAGAGAATTTTGATCAGGCTCCAAGATGATGTGGGGCTCAGTCCCCACATATCATGACCCAAGCCAAAATCAAGAGTTGGATGCTCAACAGACTGAGCCACCTAGGCACCCCTGAAAGACACTTTTTTAAATGTTTATTTATTTGAGAGAGAGAGAGAGAGAGCACATATGAGTGAGGGATGGCAGAGGGAGCGAGAGAGAGAGAGAGAGAGAGAGAGAGAATCCCAAGCAGGCTCTGCACTGTCAGCATGGAGTCCAACACGGGGCTCAAACTCAACAACCATGAGATCACAACCTGAGGTGAAATCAAGAGTTGGACGCTTGGGACGCCTGGGTGGCTCAGTCAGTTGAGCATCCAACTTCAGCTCAGGTCATGATCTCACGGCTGGTGGGTTCAAGCCCCGCATTGGGCTTTGTGCTGACAGCTCAGAGCCTGGAGCCCACTTCTGATTCTGTGTCTCCCTCTCTCTCTGCCACTAACCCACTCACATTCTGTCTCTGTCTCTCTCAAAAATAAATAAACATTTAAAAAATTAAAAAAAAAAAAGAGTTGGACGCTCAACTGACTGAGCCACATAGGTGCCCTGTTTTGTTTTTTTAATTTTACTTCTGATGGAGCTTAGGTGAGATACTATAACTCTAGAAAAAGGTCCTATGGGAAGAGACTCTGATCCAGTAGGCATAGGATGCAAGAGCTATACTTCTAAGAAGCATGACACTTTGAATAACCACTGAGTCGTGGAACAAAATCAGAATTGGTGACATTAGAATTCTGTGCTGTCCAATGTGCCAACTACTACCCACATACAGCTATTTAAATTTAAATTAAAAAATTAAAAATTCAGTCCTTCAGATACATTACCTATATTTCAAGCATTCAGTAGCAAAATGTTGCTAGTAGTTAATGTATTAGAAAGTGCAGAAACAATTCCCTCATCTCAAAAAGTTGTATTGAACAGCTCAGTCGTAGATATTCATTTTGAGGTAGGGGAAATGATCAAAGATGATCACAGTGTTTGTAACCTGAACTGGATGGTTGGAATGGATACCAACTGAAAAAGATGATGCAGGATCAGGAGCAGATTCCTGAGAGCCACCTATTATCTTTCCATGTCAATTCAAGATGCATTTGCCACCCCTAGTATGGACGTATGTATTACCTACTGTATAAAGTATTCTGGAGGAGAGCTAACAAATACATGACTCAGTTTGCACCCTTAAGGAGCTTACAGTGCTGTTTGAGCATTTAGACTTACAACTAAAAAGCCAACAGATTCAATCCTGGGTTTTGTTACCCAAAAGCAAACAAACAAACAAACAAACAAATAATAGAGAAAATAGAGAAAGAGCAAATGAAACCCAAAAGCTAGTAAAAGGAAGGACAGGGTGCCTGGGTGACTCAATTGGTTAAGTGTCTGACTCTTGATTTTGGCTCAGGTCATGATCTCAGAGTTGTGGGATCAAGCCCTGCATCAGGTTCTGGGCTGAACATGAATTCTGCTTAAGATTCTCTCTCTCTCTCTCTCTCTCTCTCTGCCCCTTTCCCCTGCTCATAGTCTCTCTCTAAAAAAAAAAAAAAAAATTGGGGCACTTGGGTGCCTCAGTCAGTTAAGTGGCTGACTTCAGCTCAGGCCATGATCTCACTGTTCATGTGTTCAAGCCCCACACCAGGCTCTGGGCTGACATCTCAGAGCCTGGAGCCTGCTTTGGATTCTGTGTCTCCCTCTCTCTCTGCCCCTCCCCCTGCTTACACTCTGTCTCTCTCTGTCTCTCAAAAATGAATAAACATTAAAAATTTTTTTTCAAAAAGAATCATAACAAAATACTATGAACAATGTATGACAACAAATAAGCTAATCTAGGTGAAATGGACAAATTTCTAGAAACATACAAACAACCAAAAGTGACTCAAGAAGAAATAGAAAATCCAAACAGGCCTACAATGAGATTGAATCAGTTATCAAAAACCTCCCAACAAAGAAAAGCTCAGGACTAGATGACTTCACAGTTTCTACTAAACATTTCTACCAAATACTTAAGAAAGAATTGACACCAATCCTTCTCAAAATATTCTGAAAAATAGAAGACGAGGAAACACTTCCTAATTCATTCTATGAAACCAACATTACCTTGATACCAAAGCTAGACAAAGGTATCACAGTAAAAGAACTACAGAGCAAAATCCTTTATTAATAGAGATGCAAAAATCCTCAAGAAAATACAGCAAACTAAATCCAGCAGTATGTCAAAAGAATTCTACATCATAACCGAGTGGTATTTATCCCAAGACCATTAAATGGGGAAAGGACAGTCTTTTCAAAAAATGGTTCTGAGATGGGGCACCTGGGTGGCTCAGTCTGTCGGGTGTCTGACTTTTAATTTCAGCTCAGGTCATGATCTCAGTTTGTGAGATTGAGCCCCACATCAGGCTCCATGCTGACAGGTTGGAAGAGTCTGCTTAAGATTCTATCTCTCATCTCTGCCTCTCCCCCCACCCCCAATTCAAGCACACTTGCACTCTCTCTCTCTCTGTCATCAAAATAAATAAATAAGTAAAAAAAAAATTTAAGTGGTTCTGAGAGGGACGCCTAGGTGGCTCATTCAGTTAAACATCTGACTTCAGTTCAGGTCATGATCTCATGGGTTTGTGAGTTCAAGTCCTGCATTGGGCTCCCTGCTGTCAGCATGGAGCCTGCTTCGGATCTTCTGTCCCCCTCTCTCTGCCCTTCCCCTACTTGCACTCTGTCTCTCTCAAAATAAATAAATAAACTAAAAAAAAAATTGAAAAATGGTTCTGAGAAAACTGTATATCCACATGCGAAAGAATGAAGTTAGAATCTTATTTTACGTGTATAAAAATTAATTCAAAATGCATCAATCACCTAGTATAAGAGCTAAAAGTATAAAATACTTAGAAAAAAAACATAATGCCAGGGGGCACCTGGCTGGCTTAGTCAGAGGAGCATGCGACTCTTGAACTGAGGGTTGTGAGTTCTAGCATGAGTGTATACCTTACTTATATAAATAAAAGAAAGAAAGAAAAAGAAAAAACATTGGGGAAAATCTTCATGACA
Source organism: Panthera uncia (assembly GCF_023721935.1). Classification (NCBI taxonomy): domain Eukaryota; kingdom Metazoa; phylum Chordata; class Mammalia; order Carnivora; family Felidae; genus Panthera; species Panthera uncia. The sequence goes on along the minus strand of NW_026057579.1, from coordinate 21,364,836 downwards.
CTGAATTTGGCAATGCTTTCTTGTTTATGACCCTAAAAGCATACAGGAAAGAAAGGAAAAATAAATAAATTGAACTTCATCAACATTTAAAGGACAAAGGGCAGTGTCAAAGGACACTGTCAGTAGAATGAAAGGATAACCCACAGGAGAAAATATTTGCAAATTACATCTATGATGAGGACTTAATCTCCAGGAAAAAAAAAAAAAAGAAAATAACTACAACTCAACAACAAAAAATAATCCTATTTAAAAGGCAAAGGCTGGGGTGCCTGGCTAGCTCCATTGGTTAAGCATCCAACTCTTGGTTTCAGGCTCAGGTCATGATGTCAGGGTTCATGGAATGGAGCCCTGAGTCAGGCTCTGTGCTGACAGCCCTGAACCTGCTTGCGATTCTTTCTCTCTCTCTCTCTGCCCCTCCCCCACTCACACTCTCTAAATAAATAAATAAACAAACTTTCTTTCTTTCTTTTTTTTTTTTTATGAGGGGCTACAGGTGGGGTGGTGGCTCAGTTGGAAGAGCATGGGACTCTTGATCTCAGGGTTGTGAAATCAAACCCCAGGTTGGTCACAGAGTTTGCTTAAAATAAATAAATAGATAAATAATAATGGGCAAAGGACTTGATTAGATATTTCCCCAAAGATATACAAATGGTCAATAAGCACATGAAAAAATGCTCAACATCACTGTCAGGAGGGAAATAAAAATGAAAACCACAATGAATACCAACCACTTCACACGAATTAGGATAGCTCTTATAAAAAAAAAAAAAATCCAAAAAACAAAAATGGAAAATAACAAGTGCTGTCAAGGGTATGGAGAAACTGGAATGCACATGCATTGCTGATAGGAATATAAGATGGTATACTTATCGTAGAAAACAGTTTGGCATTTCCTCAAAAAGCTTAACAACCCACACGAGCCAGCAATTCCACCTCTAGATATATACTAAAGAACTAAAAGCAAGAGACTTAATCAGATACTTGTACACCAATGTTCACAGCGTCATTGTTCACAGCAGCCAAAATGTGGAAACAATCCAAATGTCCATCAGCAGATGCATGAATAAACAAAAAATGGCATATACATGCAACGGAATATTATTCAGCATAAAAAAGAATAAACTCTGATACCTGTGACATGGATGAACCTTGAAAACAACACTAAGTGAAATAAGGCCAGACCCAAAAAGATAAATATTGTATGACTCCACTTATATGAGGTACTTAGACTATGGCAGCTTCACTAGTGGGGAGGGGTGACTATTTCCATAGGGGAACTCTGACCCTGAGATCTGCAACTGTCTCCAAGGTAAATCAGAAAAGGGCTTTTCTCTCACAGGGAGGAGGGAACAAAGACTAGAAAGACCTGGGTGTGCGGAAGTGGGAGGAACGGGTGGAGGGTGATCACACAGCACTTCAGTGTTTCACTCGGACGTGGACCCAGATTTTCAAGAGTGGTGGATTAGAAGGGGCTGTTGACTGGCTCAGGCGGAGGGTGGGTCAAAGTTTAGGGGCCTGGTGGAAGGAGAGAAGTTGGCTAAAGTTTGGTCGAGTGACGGTAGCTGGTATTTTGTCCAGATCGCTCAGTGAGTGCAGTCGGTTCGGCTAATCATTTATGAGGCAAAAGAATAAGGGAATTGGGAGGGTCTGTGTCTGATCCGTCACAGGTGAACAAGGGGGCACACGTGAGTCATATATGAGTCACACGGGGAAAGGCGGTTCCTTGCAGAAAACCATTTCAGGAACACAAAAGGGTGGAGGGATTTCTTAAACGGTCGCTTTCCAGAATCACAGAGCTCGGGTAAAGTTCCACATTGTGGGAATGCAGGGAAATCTCTCCGCGTAGTCAATCAGAGGCTGAGGAGGTACAGAGGGAGGCAGCAGCTGGGCTCTCAGTGGAGCCCACACGTCGCAGCCAGCATGTTCCGCGCGGGGTCAAAAGGCAGCTAGCGGAGGCGCCGGGTGCAGGCAGGCGGCGGCCGCCATGAGCTCCGGTAACGCCGAGGCCTGAGGCGGTGGCGGCTGCCGGCCCCGCCCTCCCGCGCGCGCGCTCTCGGGGCTGCGCAGAGCCAGCTCGGCGCGCGCTCGGCGCCGGGCGGCGGAGACCCCGGGAGGCGGGCCGGGTGCCGGCTGCGCGGCCCGGGAGCCTCAGCGGGTCTGAGGGCCTCCAGCCCGACAGCAGCGGTGGCGCCCGCGGCCCCCGAGCCAACTGAGGACGAGGCCGCGAGGCGGCCACGCCCAGAGGTGAGTGTGCTGGGGCTGCGCCGCGTTCGGCCGGGCGAGGGGCCGGGGCATCCGCTGGCCGCCGGGCGTGGGCCGGCGTTTCCCGGGCGGGGGCGCTGGGGTCGTTGGGTCCGGCTGAGCCGTGGCGCTTGTCTGGGTGTTGGTCTCGGTGGGCCCTGGATCCGGACGGTTTCGGCGACGCTGGCGGCGGCGGCGGCGGCGGCCGGGGCGAGACTCCTGGCCAGCGCAGGTGAGCCGTGTGACTCGGGCCTGCAGCCTGCGCTTGCTTCCTGCGGAAGAGCATAGCGGAGGGCTTCCGTTCTGACGGTACTCGGAAACTTCGAGTTAGGAGCGTTCGCATGCCCCCATTTCCAAAGACGTGCCCTGCAGGAGCACTGTGCCGAAATGGCACGTTTGTTTGCGGTGGCCGTTTCTTACGTAGCTTCGTTACCAGTCTCCCACAACACTCTTTTGTAGGTTTCGTGTTCGCTGTTTTCCAGGTTTCATTTTTTAAAAGTGTGCGTCTTTTTCTTTTTCACTCGCAGTTTCTTGTTAGCAATCAGGAACGTTAGAGTGGTGTCCAGCATCGATTTCTTCGTACTTAATTTGAGATGGTGGAAAAGAAAAACAGGAAACTGACAGTCTTTTTGATGTCAGTGTGAAACTGTGAAGTGTGACATTGTGTAAACGACGTGAACATCGGCCTCCCTGTTTTAAAGTCATGGCTCAAGTGTGTTTGGGGAGTGTTTATAAGTTTTTGAATTACAGTTTAGTTTTTAATGGGGAAAGCTCTTTAAGTTGATGTTGCGTCTTCTATGTAAATATGCTAAAAGGCGTATTGATTTTAAAGGCAGTTAAACTCAGTGAATATTGAGCACCTGTTTATACCACTAAAGTTAGTGTTGGCGTCCAAAAACGGGTACGAATGGTGTGCAGGCTGGAGGGAGTGATTAAGCACGCGAATAATAATGATACAAGGCAGAATACGGTATAACAGAAAGTATTGAGAACTGACTCTTAGCCCTGCACTGCGATAAATACATGGATACTTTACCCAATATTTAATGTTACTTAATTTGTCATGCAGAATTTTTTAACACCTACTGTATGGTGAGTGCCCACAATACTATGGTGACCTCTATAGATTTTGCTTATGGACTTTACATTGTTATTGGGGGGAACATATTAAACAACTAATCACACAAGTATCAGTTGCCCCTTGAACAATGGTGGGACTGTTAGGGGTGCCAACCCCCACACGGTGAAAATCTGTATGAATTCTGATTACCCAAAAACTTAACTACTAATAACCTGTTGACCAAAAGCCTTACCAATAATGTAAATAGTTGATTAACACCATTTTGTGTATTATATGCATTATGTTGTATTCTTACAATAAAGTAAGCTAGAGGAAAGAAAATGTTATGAAGAAAACCATAAGAGAAAATACATTTACAGTAATGTACTGTGTTCATAAAAAAAAAAAAAACTGCATATATGTAGTCCTGCATAGCTCAAACCTGTATTGTTCAAGGCTCAACTGTAAATACCAATAAACCTACATAGAGGCTTAAAAAGAAAGAATGTAGCAGGTTGTGAGAATATGTAACAAGTGGATAACCAGCTGGGAAAGTCAGGTAAAGTTTTCTTAGGAAAGCAGTCTACCAGCTAACATATTATGGGTAAATAGGAATTAGGTGAAGGTAACTCCCAAAGGAGGGAAGAAAGTGGAATCTATTCCACTGAAGGAGGCTGGGGAAGTGTACCCAACTGAAAGGTCACAGCAGTTGGATTGAGTGTAGAATGCAAAAGGGAGCCAGAGATACAATGCCAGGTCCTTTAAGCAGTGTTAGGGATTTGGGACCGGCTGTTTATTTCTTTCTCTTAAACTTTTTTTAAAAATTTGTTTTAATGTTTATTTTTGAGAGACAGTGTGAGTGGGGGAGGAGCTGAGAGAGAGGGAGACACACAGAATCTGAAGCAGGCTCCAGGCTCTGAGCTGACAGCACAGGGCTTGAACCCACAGAGTGCAGGATCATGACCTGAAGTCAGCTACCCAACCTACTGAGCCAACCAGCACCCGTCTCTTAAACTTTCATAGCAAAATTTTCAAATCACTCAAATATAGTGAGAGAAGAGTACAGTGAACTCTGTAATATTACCCAACATATGTGGACCTTATTTGAAGAGCATGGGTGGTCATTGAAGGGTTTTAAGCAGTTAAATTGCAGTCTTTTTTTTTTTTTTTTTTCCTTAAGATTTTATTTTTAAGGAATACTCTACACCCAGCGCAGGGCTCAAACTTACAATCCTGAGGTCAAGAGTTGCATGCTCAACCAGGGAGCAGCCAGGTGCTCCTCAGTCAAATTTGTATCTTAAAAAGTCAACCCTGGGAGCTCCTGGCTGGCTCTGTGGTAGAGCAGGGAACCCTTGATCTCAGGGTTGTGAGTTCGAGCCCCATGTTAGGAGTAGCATTTACTTGAAAAAGAAAAGAAAAAAAGAAAACTTTCTGTGTAGAAACTGCATTGTATGGGGATGGGAATGGATGGGAGAAAACCACCAAGAGGTGATATTTGGTCCTAGAGTTGTGACTGTTAAGATAGTATGTGTCCTAAGGGTACATAGCTGATCTCTCCTCTCTGTGTTAATAATTTTATGTTTCCGTCTTTCAGAGTAATTGTGGAAGGTTTTCCAGGGGAAATTGTATTTGAGCTGGGTATTGCAAGGTAGATAACACTTCAGTATGGAGCCCTGGAATGAGAATGTCTTGATGTCAAAGTATGGCTGCCTCAGTGACCTTGACAATCTCTGCCAAAGTGTCCCCTTCCCCCTAGAATTTCTCATTTAAATTACTTTTGTCACTATCACTTTGATCCTTGGGAGCACAGAACTTCCACATTAACAGTTCTTCTAGAAGAAGACAAATATGTATTTTTTTTTTTCAAGTACTGTGATTGCAACTAAGATAAGCTCAAACTTCCTGTAATTTTTGAATTTTTATTTAATAGTTAACTAGAATTCACTAAATACACAAATAAACTGTCTTTTAAAGTGTTTGATTTTGATGCTACCATAGTTTGCTCTTGGAGGTTTGGAGACCTGAAGAGCGAAGTGAAAAGAACCCACTGAAATGTGATCCATCGGTTCCTTTGCCCTGTGTTTAATGCCAGGAATGGCTTTATCCTTAAGGAGAAACTTCAGCTTCTGCATAAAGATAGCATACCCAGTGGTATAATATCTTGATACAAAACCTTAATCTTAAAAAAAAAAAAAAAGTAGCCTGTCATGTATGTTTACAAAACATAAGTAAAATCAGTATTATGCAAATTTTTTGTTTGAATTTTAATGTATACATTGAAAGGACTTTTTCTTGGTAGTCTAAATCTATTTTGACTGGGTTTTCCTTTCGGTGGATATGTTCCAAAAAGCTCAATCTCCTCTGTCTCCTGACTGATTTTATAACTGCAGTTGTTGGGAGTAAGTGGGGTAATAATTGGGAAGGTGTTTGGTAAACTGTGATACACAATACAAATATAAGATGGTAGTGGTACTAATTGGAAGCAAACTGAAGCAAAATGAAGGAAATTCGATTCCTCTGTCCCTTCTGATACTGAGCTTCATGCCGGTGACTTAGACATTTGTCAGGTGGCTTTTTAAATTCTCTGTAGTATAGTACATGACTTCAGTTCATTTGTGTCCCATGACTGATGATTGTAGAAGCTCACTCAGTTGATATAAATAGATTTTACATGGCTTATTTACATATTACTGATTATGGTAGGAAATATTGAAATACCGGTGCCTTTATATCTATTTTAGATTCAGTTTTTACTTAATAATTCTATGCCATGTTTGCAATCAGTAATTCGGTATATTTTTTTCTTGTTAGTCTGTAAACTCCCTGATAGTGTAGACTCTGTGCTATTAACCCTTCTTTCATTAGTTCTAAACCAGAGCCTTGTACACGGTGGTGGAAGGTTCAGTAAATATATAAGCGTTTTTAAAAGTTTCATTAGTGAAATCAAAACTAAAGTTTCATAGCCATGTTGAAATTGAAACTTAACACTAAGCCAGAAAATGATTCTTACCAGTCCTTGTAACAGATTATGACGGAGGGATCAGAAAAGAAAAAGGAGCAAACATTATCGTATTCTTAGTATTCTACTCCTCAAAACAAGCTTGTGAGGATGACAGTCATCCCTGTGTTACAGGTTTAGGCAACTGGAGCTTAGAGAAGGTAAATAACGATGAACTCACCCAGCTCAAAAATGATGTACCCAGTACTCCAGTACAAGTCAGTTTGAATACAAGGTCTTCTTCATTCTCTATTGCTTTCATAAAACAAATAAAACCCATTTATTAGTAGCTTATAATTATGAAATGATGAAAAATATTAGCAGTTTGCTAGAGAGCAATAACCTGTTAAAGGGAAACATAGTGACATACTTTAGGGATGGCTCCTCTTTGGTTTGCACTCAGCTAGGCACTTGGAAGAAACACAAAATGTGTAAGTCACCATACCTGTTCTCAAGGTTCTTGGATCCAGTAGAGGCAACTAAAAAACACAAAAGAAACAACAGGAATCAGTATCAGATAATATGACTTAAATACCAAAAATCTACATGCTTTAGGAGAGGAGTATTAGTACAGGTGTAATATCTTACTTGGGGCTCCTGGGTGTCTTAGTTGGTTGGGCATCGGACTTCAGCTTAGGTCATGGATCTCACAGTTCTTGAGTTCAAGGTTTCTGTCAGCCAGAGCCTGCTTTGGATTGTCGGTCTCCTTCTCTCTCTGTCCCTCCCCATCTCGAGCTCTCTCTCTCAAAAATAAACATTTAAAAATATTTTACCTTTATAAAACCTAAAAATGCACCCATTATTTTTCTCTAAGTACAACTACTTTGAACTCATAGCTGTTTCTTCTGATATGTACAGTCGTATTTCTTAATTTTTTTTTTTTTAACATTTATTTTTGAGACAGAGAGAGAGCATGAACAGGGGAGGGTCAGAGAAAGAGGGAGACACAGAATCTGAAACAGGCTCCAGGCTCTGAGCTGTCAGCACAGAGCCCGATGCGGGGCTCGAACCCACAGACTGTGAGATCATGACCTGAGCCGAAGTCGGACGCTCAACCGACTGAGCCACCCAGGCGCCCCTGTACAGTCGTATTTCTTAACGAAAAGAAACAGTTTATGGTAGACAAGGATCTTGAGCTGTGACTTGAAGGATAGTTAGGATTTGAATGCCCACAAGGATGGTTATGTATGAACAAAAAAGTATAATAAGTGTTTATGAGACAGTAAGGATCATATCCAAACTAAGGGATTATTTAGAGTAGTTGAAAATAATGTTAGAAAACTGTCAAGTGAAAAACAGCACCACCAGGATGTAATGTCCACGAGGGTTGGAATCTTTGGCTCTACATTTTTTAATGTTTTTAACAGCTTTATTTAGGTATAATTAATATGCAATGAAATGCACATATTTAAGACATACCATTTAATTTTTAAGTGAAATTGTATTCAATTCTATAATGCTTTATTTCTTTTTTTTTTTTTAATGTTTATTTATTTTTGAGACAGAGACAGAGCATGAACGGGGGAGGGGCAGAGAGAGAGGGAGACACAGAATCAGAAGCAGGCTCCAGGCTCTGAGCCATCAGCCCAGAGCCTGAAGCGGGGCTCGAACTCACGGACCGCGAGATCGTGACCTGAGCTGAAGTCGGATGCAACCGACTGAGCCACCCAGGCGCCCCATATAATGCTTTATTTCTTAAAAAAGAAGTAAATAAGTCCAAATTAAAACTTTCCTGACCTCTGAATGGTTGGGGTGGGTGTTTTATGTTTTTCTCTGTTTTTTGTATGTTTTATTATTTATTTTTGACATTTATTTATTTTTTAGAGACAGAGACAGTGAATGAGCAGGGGAGGGGTAGACAGAGAGGGAGACCCAGAATCTGAACAGGCTCCAGGCTCTGAGCGGTCAGCACAGAGCCCGTCACAGGGCTCGAACCCACAAACGGTGAAATCATGACCTGAGCCAAAGTCGGTTGCTTAACCCACTGAGCCACCCAGGTGCCTCAGAAAGGGAAGAATTTTTTTTTTTTTTTAAGTTTATTAAAGAGAAAGGGAGAGAGTGCAGGCACAAGTGGGGGAGGTGCAGAGAGAGGGGGACAGAGGATACTAAGCTGGCTCTGTGCTGACAGCAGAGAGCCCAATGTGGGGCTCAAACCCACAAATTGCGAGATCATGTCCTGAACTGAAGTTGGAAGTTGGGTGCCTGAAAAGAAAGAATTGTTTTAAAGGAAAGCAATTAGTTTTAGAAGTATGAGATTTGAAGAAGGACAAAGTCTTAGGAGAAAAAATTAGTGAGCATGAAATTCTGGTTTTCTGAATATGTTTTTAATTTGTTTCCTACTTAAAAAAAATTTTTTTTAAAGTTTATTTATTTTGAGAGGGAGAGAGTGCAAGCGTGTGTGCAAGTGGAGGAGGGGCATAGAGGGAGAGAGAGAATCCCAGGCAGGCTCCATACTGTCAGTGCAAGAGCCTGATGCGGGGCTTGAACTTACAAAACCATGAGATCGTGACCTGAGCCAAAGTCTTATGCTTTACTGATTGAGCCACCCAAGTGCCTCTGCTTTTTAATTTTTTAAATCAAAATAATATATACACATAGTTTAAAAGACAGTAGTGTTAGAAACCTAAAAATGCACCTATTCTTTCTCTAAGTACAACTACTTTGAACTCATAGCTGTTTCTTCTGTTATGTACAGTCGTATTTCTTTACAATGTACATTTTGAGTTATTAATTTTGAACATTGCTTTTCATATTGCTATTAGGATAGATAACCATTTTAGCCATCTTTTGTTTACCCCTTTTACCTTCTCACATTCTTTTAATAGTTTTAGCTCATTTTTTTCCATACAATAAGTAAAAATACACACTATTTTTTCCCCCTTTAGACCTCAGGTTCATCCTTGGTCCAGAGATGGTATGTTCATATTTGTCTAATAACTATAATAAACATTGCAAACTCAAAAGAATATTGACAATATTATATCTTACATTTAACAGTCAATTTTTTAAAGCTTTTTTTTTAAAGTTTATTTATTTTGAGAGAGAGCATACATGCACGAGCAGGGGAAGGTCAGAGAGAGAGTGAGAGAGAGAATCCCAAGCAGGCTCCGCGCTGTCAGCTCATAGCCTGACGTGGGGCTCTGTCTTACGACCCATGAGCCGAAATCAAGAGTCAGACACCTTACCAACTGAGCCACCCAGGCGCCCCTAACAATCATTTTTATGGCTGCATTTTTAACGCCTATAGTTTACTCATATAATCTATTTAAGATGTTATAAATTAATGATATAAAAAAATTTTCTTGTCTGTTTTATTTGTAACTCGAATGCCTAATTCAGTGCCTTATGTTTAATATATACATATATGTTTAATATATTTATTAAATATATATACGTATATACGTATATATACGTATATACATACATAATATGTATATATTTAATTTAATAAATATTGACTAAGATCCTTTGAAAGAACAACCAAGTAAGCTGTATACACAGAATTTGTCCAACACAGCTGTAGGTCTAGGGAATAATTTTGAAGAGCATTGCAGAAGTCTTTTGGAAATATAGAATAGCTCACTTGTGATAATAGAGTCATCCAGTTTGCTTTAGTTGTTGGATGCCATCCTCTCAGATGGTGTGGCTTTCATGAATCCTACCTTGCCCTCTAGCTACAAGGCAGAGTGTGAAGTTACTGTTGGGGATGGCCTTGAAGGTGCTGTCCTTTGCTTTCTTTATATTCTGTACTCACTCCTCAGCCCCATTGTGTTTCCTCCTTTTTCCTTCCCTTTCAGTTTCTCCTTGTCTTACAGAATTTTTCACAATTTTCTCATGACAAGGCCAACAAAGAAATTTTCCATCAACTCCTAGTCAATTCATAATTAAAATTAGAGGTATTTAAAACAACTTTCAATGATAGGATATTTTCCAGAGCAGATTCCACTATCCTACTTTAATTCCTAGCAGCACAGACGCTAAGTGGGAATTAGTGCTCAACACAAGTTGCTGTGGTTATGGCACAGCTCCATTAGCAGCAGGAAGTCAGACTGATTTTATCTGGCTGCTGCCAGATCCTCACTTACCAGATTAAATTCACCTCAAGGTACTTGGGAGATTTTTAGGATAGGTCTGGTGGATCTTCAGTGGCTATTAGCATATTTGCCTTCTATTCAGATGTGCTTAAATTTTTATTTTACTTTATTTTTTTATGTTTATTTTATTTATTTATTTTTGGGGGAGAGAGCAAGCAGGCAGGGGGAGACGGGGGAGACAGAGAATCCCAAGCAGGCTCCATGCTGTTAGAACAGAACCCAACACGGCTCAAATCCACAAACCATGAGATCATGACCTGAGCCAAAATCGAGAGTTGGACACTTAACCAAATGAGCCACCAAGGTGCCCTGGATCTGCTTATGTTTTTAAATAGAGGTACACTATTTACATGTCGCAGAAATATTCATCTTTTGACCCTGATTTTCCACATCTCTAGGAATCTAAAGAAACAACAAAGTTAGCTGTATACACAGAATTTATTAGGAAAAATTGAAAGTGAGCTAAATGCCCAATAGTCATGGTATATAACTGCCTGATGTGATAATATGTGTCCTTTAAAATATTTATGGGGGCGCCTGGGTGGCTCAGTCGGTTGCGACCGACTTCAGCTCAGGTCACGATCTCACGGTCGTGAGTTCGAGCCCCGCATCAGGCTCTGGGCTGATGGCTCAGAGCCTGGAGCCTGCTTCTGATTCTGTGTCTCCCTCTCTCTCTGCCCCTCCCCCATTCATGCTCTGTCTCTCTCAGTCTCAAAAATAAAAATAAACATTAAAAAAATAATAATAAAATAAAATATTTACGAAGCAGTTTATGTAGTCAAATGGAAAAAGCACATAAATGAAAAATACAGGAAATAAGAATTATTAATATACTAATAATGCATTTGAATGTATATGAAGAAACGGAGAGACAAAAGTTTAAATAGTTATTGCTGGAGGCAATAAAATTATGGATTATCTTCTGTCTTCCCCAAACTTTTTGTATTATTGTTTTGCCTTTGTAACAAAATATTGTTAAGAAACAAAACAGATGAATGTTTAAAGTAGTCCAAGCCATCTGTCCACTGAGAGGTCCCGGAAGCACTGACACACGAGAAGCAACACACACTCAGATCTTGGTTTCTTGATATAATTTTCCAACAAAAAAGGGTAGCCATGGCCCCTTAGAGAAAAGTCTGATTCCAGGGCTGGGGCAGAGGAAGAACAAATGATCTTGGAGCATCTGCTTGCTCCAGAAAATAAGAAAGTGCTCAAAGAATTATGAAGACGTAGCAAAAGGACATTGAAGTCACCTTGAAGGGGCCACCACTGGACAAATCTGGGAAATGGAAAATCAAAATAATATTAATAAATTATAACTCATTGAAAAACAAAAATCCACAAATCCATACTGTTAGATCTGAAGGAAAAAGTCAGAAAAAGATGGACTCTTTTACTGTATTGTATTTTTTTAGGAAAAGGTGGACTTTTATTTTTTCTTTTATTTTTATTTTAGAGCGAGAGAGCATATGGGAGCAGAAGAGAGGGGCAGAGGGAGACAAAGAGAGGCCCTACACTCAGAGAGCCTCCCAAACAGGCTTTATACTCAGCAAGGAGCCCAACATAAGGCTCCCAAGATCCTGGGATCATGACCTGAGCTGAAATCAAAAATGGGACGCTCAACTGACTAAACCATCCAGGCACCCCAGGAAAAGATGGACTTTTAATAAAACAGTCATGTGGAGTCACTGTAACTAAGATAATTTCCAGATATGTCTGAGGTTAAAATTTTTTTAATTAAAATTGAGGGTCATGTCAGCAAAATGGCAAGATGAGCAGTTTGAAGCTCATGTTCCCACACAAACATTGAAAAACAAGCAGTAACTGTTAGAACCAACTTAGAACTCTGGAAAGTAATCCAGGGTGTATAGCAGCCAAGCAAATGGTGAATAGAGAAAAATGCAACTCGGGATGCTTGGCTGGCTCAGTTGGTGGAGCATGTGACTCTCGATCTCAGGGATGTGAGTTCAAGCCCCACGTTGGGTGTAGAGACTACTTAAAATATGTTCTAAAAAATTGCAACTTAAAAACAGTGGCAAAAATAAATAAAAAATAAAACAGATAAATAAAAAATGGGTAAAGGACTTGAACAGACCTTTCTCCAGTGAAGATATGTATAGACGAATGACCAGTAAGCACATGAAGAAGATGCTCAACATCCCTAATCGCAATGAGATACCACTTTAGTAGGATGGGTATTCCTCAATAAAAGAAAATAGCAAGTACGGTGTGCCTGGCTGGCTCATTAGTAGAGCATGTTACTCTTGATCTCGGGGTTGTGAGTTTGAGTACCATGTTGAGTGTGGATATTACTTAAAAAAATAATAAAACAACAAGGCAAGGATGTGGAGAAATTAGAACTCTGGCAGGAATGTAAAATTATTCACAGTAGCCAAGAGGTGGAAACAATCCAAATGTCTGTCAACAGATTAATGTGTAAACAAAATGTATATACATACAATGGAATATTATTTAGCTGTAAAAAGTATGAGTTTATGTTAAGTGAAATAAGCCAGACACAAAAGGACAAATATTGTATGATTCTATTTATGTGGAATACAAGGCAAACTCATAGAGACAGAAGGTAGAAAAGAGATTGCTAGGGACTGGGAAGAGAGAAGAATAAAGAATTATTGTTTAATGGGTACAGAGTTTCTTTTTGGGAAGTTGAAAAACTCTTGGAAATGGATAGTGGCAGCGGCCATAGAACACTGTAAATATAATTGATGCCAATGAATTGTATACTGTACATCTTGTCAGTTTGCTTCCCCAAGGAATTGTAAGAATGAGAATAAGAATGTTACATTCACTTTTGTTTGTTAAACCAAAGGGCACATTGTAATTTTTTACCATAATTTTTAAGAAATATTTCTTTTGTTGGAAGATTATTAGACTCCAGAATTTATTTTTTATTATTTTTATACTTTGTAGATGAAAATGAGAGCTTCAAGTTTGGTCACTCAGGTCCTTAAGACCCTTGCAGTGCTACTTTAAGAGTACCTAATAATTTATGTTAAAGAATATTCATGCATAAAAATACATGTATCTAAAATTCTAAATTGAGGAATTTAGCTTTTGTTTATTTTTACTTTTACAGTAAGGCAAAAGAGAATGAAAGAAGTAGATAACCTTGAAAGTATCAAAGAAGAATGGTAAGTTAATTTGAATTTTCTGTTATTAATGCCTTTCTAAGTTTCTATTTTTGCTGCATTTCACTAACTATAGATGTTTTCATTATAGTTCTTTTAGTTAAAAAACTAAAGGTAATGTACTTTAAAAAGTAAATTTTTATTCAAAGCTGCGTTGAATGGATTTTAATGAAGTTACTGAATGTTTTTATTATTAAAAAAAATTTTTTTTTAATGTTTTTACTTATTTTTGACCGAGAAAGAGAGAGCACGAGTGGGGGAGGGGCAGAGAGAGAGGGAGACACAGAATCTGAAGCAGGTTCCAGGCTCCTAGCTATCAGCACAGAGCCCAGTGTGGGGCTTGAACTCAAGGACTGTGAGATCATGACCTGAGCCAAAGTCGGGCGCTCACCCGACTGAGCCACCCAGGCACCCCTAAATGTTTTTATTATTAATAAAAAAAGTGTTAAATTTCTCTCTGGTCGCATATTCTGTTGTTTAAGTGAGAAATTCCAGGAACTGTTTACTTTTTTGGGTTGTACTGTCTTAGAGTCATAGTGGAAATAAAATGGCTCTGGAGTCAGATAAGCCTAAGTTTGAATCCTTTCACTGTCCTCACTATCTCTTTGGCCTTTGAGCAACTGAGGTAAAACAGAGGGGCGGGCGGGGGGTGGGGCAGGCACCAGGCCTGGGTGGCTTCCTTGGTTGAGTGTCTGACTCTTTATTTCAGTTTAGGTCATGAGCCCAGAGTCATGGGATCAAGCGCTGCATCGGGCTCTGAGCTGAGTGTGGAGCCTGCTTGGGATTCTGTCCTCCTCTGCCCCTCTCCCCAACTTGCGCTCTGTCTCTAAAATAAAAATAAAAATTAATAAATAAAAACTAAAACAGAGGCAGGAGATACATATGTGTATGTACCTGAAAGATACGTATGTATTTATGTTTTAATTTATTTTTATTTTAAAGAGAGTGAGAAGGGCACCTGGGTGGCTCAGTCGGTTGGGCGTCTGACTTCAGCTCAGTTCACGATCTTGTGGTTTGTGAGTTTGAGCCCCGCGTTGGGCTCTGTGCTCACAGGACGGACTCTGTGCTGAAAGGACGGAGCCTGGAGCCTCCTTCGGATTCTGTGTCTCCTCTCTCTGCCCTTCCCATGCTCATGCTTTTTCTCTCTGTCTCTTAATAATAAATAAACGTTAAAAAAATATTTAAAAAGAGAGAGTGAGCACATATCAGGGATTCCATAAATGGTAGGTGCAAAGTCTATGGTTCTTACCAGTTAGTAGAATATTTTATTCTGACTTATCTAAGGTGAAATATTTATTTTTGTATTATGCTGTTTGTTTTAAATACTTGAAGTAAATTTTTTCCATTCATAGTCCATTTAAGGAGACAGACAAGTATTTATTTCATACTTACAAATACTTTGTAAATGCTTCTGTACTAAACAAATATTATTTGTTACTTTCTCACTACTTATTGTTTTATGTATTTGATACTGTATAATTGTGAGATTGTGTCAGGGGCCTCTAAGACCTCTCCCAGGTTTAATGATTTGCTGAGAGGATGCCTAGCCTAGGCATGCCTAGGCTAGGGTTTTTATTGGAAGCTAGTCACATACTAAAATTCCAGACTCAGGGGCACCTAGGTGGCTCAGCTGGTTAAGTGTCTTGAGTCTTGATTTCAGCTCATGAGGTCATGATCTCACAGTTCATGAGACAGAGTCCTGTGTTGAGCTCTGGGCTGACAGCATTGAGCTTGCTTAGGATTCTCTCTCTCCATCTCTGCCTCTCTCCTTCTCGCTCTCAAAATAAATAAATAAACTTAAAAAAATTTTTCCAGAATCATACGGAAAGTAAGCAGACCTTTCAAAGGATACCAGTCAGCAGCTAGGCCTGCTGTATTAACTCTTTCTTGCACAAAAATAAATGGAATGACTGATTTTAACTTAGGACTTTTTTTCTTCCCAGCAGCTTTATTGAGACATAATTCACATACCATATGATTCATCCATTTAAAGTATACAACAGGCTTTAGTACATTCACAGTTGCACAAATTTCACCACAGTCAATTTTATAACGTTTGTATCACCATACCCATTAGTAGTCATACCTCATTCTCCTACACCCTGCCCCTGACAACCACCAGTATACTTTGTATCTTTATAGATTTACCTATTCTGGACATTTTTATTTTATAAATGGAATTACACAATATGTGGTCTTTTGTGATTGGCTTCTTTAACATGTTTTCAAGTTTCATTCATGTTGTAATATGTATCAGTACTTTGAGTGTAATTAAATAATTAGTAACGTATCTACATAAAAAGATTAGGATTAGGGGCGCCTGGGTGGCGCAGTCGGTTAAGCGTCCGACTTCAGCCAGGTCACGATCTCGCGGTCTGTGAGTTCGAGCCCCGCGTCAGGCTCTGGGCTGATGGCTCGGAGCCTGGAGCCTGTTTCCGATTCTGTGTCTCCCTCTCTCTCTGCCCCTCCCCCGTTCATGCTCTGTCTCTCTCTGTCCCAACAATAAATTAAAAAAAAAAAAAAAAAAAAAAGATTAGGATTAGATTTTATACTTTTTGTTGTAACAAAGAAATTTTTTGTAACAAAAATAGATTTTTTTAGAAGTAGCAGTCCAGGGGCACCTGGGTGGTTCAGTTAGTTAAGTGTCCAACTCTTGATTTCAGCTCAGGTCATGTTCTCGAGGTTTGTGAGTTCAAGCCCCGGATCATGCTCTGTGCACACAGCGTGGCCTAATTGGGTTTCTTTCTTTCTCTTTCTCCCTCTCCCTCCCTCCCTCCCTCCCTCCCTCCCCCTCTTCCCCGTCTTTCTCTCCTCCGCCCCCCATCTCTCTCTCAAAAATAAATAAATGAACATTAAAAAAAAAATAGTCCAGTAAAACAAAATGAAGACTGATTTCCTAAGTATATCAGTATTTCAAAGACTATAAAATAGTGAAGATCTGTATTTACTGTGTGTTCCAATAAAGCATACACAGATGCAAATCCTTCACCCATTTGGGCAACAGCTAGTTGATATTTATTTATTTAGTTATTTAGATATTTATTTAGATAAATATCTAATATTTATTTAGATATTTATTTAGTTATTTATTCAGAACACTGTAGTGAATGAGAAAGTCAGAAGCCAAAATAGATGTTTAAAAGTCCCTTTCCTGAACTTGTATACTTTTTATTATTAGAGGAATTCCTGAAACTTCAAGACTTTTTACTTAGCTATAACAACTTTGATAATCTGGTTTTCACATTATAGAGAGGAGGATTGACATTTGTATCATAAGAGGATAGGGACAAGGGAAAGGGTGACAAAGTAGAGAACATAGATGAAATAATAACATTGTCTGGATACTTTTAGTGTTAAGGCAAGTCCTGGTAAATTCATATGCCCATGGGATTTTTGCTGCATTATAGCTTAATATATAGTACAATATAAAGAGATTCTTTGAATTATAAAGAAAAATTAAATGTGTACTTTCTCATTTTTTTCCATCCAAGAATGTCTTTCATACTCTTTTTAAAAAATACTATTTTTTAATTTTTTTAACGTTTATTTATTTTTGAGAGAGACAGAGACAGAGTGCGAGCAGGGGAGGAGCAGAGAGAGAGGGAGACACAGAATCCGAAGCAGGCTCCAGGCTCTGAGCTGTCAGCACAGAGCCTGATGCGGGGCTCGAACTCACAAACCGCAAGATCATGACCTGAGCCGAAGTCGGATGTTTAACCGACTGAGCCATCCAGGCACCCCATTTTTAAAAAATATTATTAATAAACCTTGTTTTGGAGGCGCCTGGTAGCTCAGTTGGTTAAGTGTCTGACTGTGGCTCAGGTCACGATCTCGTGGTTTGTGGGTTCCAGCTCCTTGTCGGGCTCTGTGCTGACAGCTCAGAGCCTGGAGCCTGTTTTGGAATCTGTGTCTCCCTCTCTCTCTCTTCCCCTCCCCAGCTCACACTCTGTCTGTCTCTCTCTCTCAAAAATAAACATTAAAAATTGTTTTAATAAACTTTATTTTTAAGAGTTTTATATAAATATTGAGCAGTAAATACTCAGTTCCCATATCCCCTACCCCCCCCCCCCCCCCCCAGTTTCTTCTGTTACTAACATCTTGTATTAGTGTAGTTTTTTTTGCTACAACTGGGAACCAATATTGATACATTATTATCAACTATAGTTTACATTGGGTTCATTCTTTGTATTGTACAGTTCTGTGAGGTTTGAGAAATGGTGATGTATATAGCGTTATACTTTTTTTTTTTTTAATGTTTATTTTTTGAGAGAGGGAGAGTGACAGAGTTTGAGTGGGGAGGGGCAGAGATAGAAGGAGACACAGAATCCGAAGCAGACTCCAGGCTCTGAGCTGTTAGCACAGAGCCTGACACGGGGCTTGAACTCACTTACCATGAGATCATGACCTGAGCCGAAGTCAGATGCTTAGCTACTGAGCCACCCAAGCACTCCATATAGTGTTAAACTTTTATTTCTTTATTATTATTATTATAATTATTATTATTAATTTATTTTTTTAAATAATCTCTACACCCAATGTGGTGCTTGAACCACAGCCCCAAACTCGAGTCACATGTTCTTCTAACTGAACCAGCTAGGTGCCCCTACTGTTGTGCTTTTAATTCCATATATCAGTTGTTATTGCTGGTGTATAAGAAAGCACTTGGTTTTTGTATATTAATCTTGTATTCTGCAACTTTGCTAAAATTACTTATTAGTCCCAGGAGTTTGTTGTTGATGATGATTTGGGATTCTCTGTGTAGACAATCCTGTCATCTGCAGAGAAAGACAGTTTTATTTCTTCCTCCTTCCCGTTCTGTATACCTTTTATTTCTTTTATCTGTCTTACTGATTTTGCTAGGATTTCCAATATGGCATTGAAGAGGGGTGGTGAGGAGGGACATCTTTGTCCCGATCTTAGGAGGAAAGCATCTAGTTTCTTATCATTAAGTATGTTAGCTGTAGGTTTTTGTAGATTTTCTTTATCAAGTTAAGAGAGTTCTTCTCTGTTCCTAATTTGCTGAGAGTTTTTATCATGGGTGTGTGTTGGATATTGTCAGCTGCTTTTTCTGCATCTGTTGATATGGTCATGAGTTTTCTTCTTCAGTGTGTGGATGTGATGGATTACATTAATTGATTTTCTCATGGTGAATCAGCGTTGCATACCTGAAATAAATCCTACTTGGTTGCAGTGTATAATTCCTTTTACATGTTGGATTAGAAATGCTAATATTTTGTTGAGTATTTTTGCATCTATATTGATGAGAGATACTGTTTGAGTTTCCCTTTCTTGAAATGTCTTTGTCTGATTTTGGCAGTAGAGCCATGCTGTCCTCATAGAATGAGTTAGAAGTGTTCCCTTCTGCTTTTATTTTCTGAAAGAAATGGTAGACAATTGGTACAATTTCTTAAATGTTTGATAGAATTTGATGTGGGAAACAAAGGCAGAAGGAAATGGCAGATAAAGTTAAATTTCCTTACAACCTGCAGCCCATTGACAAGTACTTGAGGTAGGCAGAGGTTTCTCCAGGAACTCCCTGCTATCTTAATGCTAATGCTTTGCTGGGGGGAAAAATAACCTTAGTTTGAAAATAGCTAGGCCTCCACTATCCTGTGAGTCTTCTTTAGCATATGAAAATCTCACTGGAAACTTCCCCTGGACTTTACCCCCCCAACTCCAGTCTCTCCTCATGGATCCGGGGCAGCTCTTCCTGCCCATGGGTCCTGTCCCCTTGCTTTAATAAAATCACCTTTTTGCCCCAAAAACATCTTGAAGAATTCTTTCTTCGCCATCAGCTCTGGACTCCATGAACCACACTATCACCCCAAAACCTCAACAGAATTCACTAGTAAAATCTTTTGTGCCTGGTGCTTTCTGTTTTGGAGGATTATTATTGACTCAATTTTCGTTTTTTCTTTTTTCTTTTAGCTCAAGCCGGGGAGAGGGACAGAGGAGGAGAGAGAATCTTAAGCAGGCTCCACACTCAGTGCAGAGCCCAACGCAGGGCTCCATCCCACGACCCTGGGATAATGACCTGAGGAGAAATCTAGTTGGACACTTAACTGACTGAGCCACCCAGGCACCCTGAGTTTTTTTGTTTGTTTGTTTGTTTGTTTGTTTTAAGTTTATTTATTTATTTTGAGAGAGAGAGAGAACCCAGGAGCTCATGCCCTAGCTGGGGAGGGGCAGAGAGAGAGAGAGAATCCCAAGCAGGATCTGCAATGTCATTGCAGAGCCTGACGCAGGGCTCAATCTCAGGAACCATGAGATCATGACCTGAGCTGAGATCGAGAGTCAGATGCTTAACCAATTGAGGCCCCCAGGTGCCCCTCAATTTTCTTAATAGATACTAGCCTTGGCATATTATCTTTTCCTCCTCATGTAAGTTTTGGTAGATTATAAGTTTGAAGACTGTTCGTTTTATCTAAGCTATCAAATTTGTGGACATAGAGCTGTACATCTTTACACGATGTTCTCTGAACCTTTTAAAAACCTAGACTATTTTCTTACTCATCTTTGTGTCCCCTACCACCTACCATATGGAAGGTACTCAATAGATATTTGAATGGCTCAAATTAACATAATGAAGGTTAGTAGAATTTACGTATCAAATAGGTAAAGGAGTAAAGCTGCTTTAGATGGTCAGCTTTATTGGCTTTGTACATAGTAATCAAGTATAAACTGCTTTTTTATAGCCGAGGCACAGGGGGTCCCAAACACTACAGGAATGGCCGCTGGCCACCAACAAAGTCCAAAGGCAGAGTGGTTGTGAAACAAGAGAGGAATTTATTTTGTGATGCCAACACCTGAAAGATAGCCAGGAAAGAGCAAACTAGCATCTCAAAGATTGTCTCCAGAGTGCGGAAAATACTTCCAGGTTTATATAAGGAAAATGTGCAGCAAAGGTGTGTGGGTCTGGGCAAGTAGGCATTGAAGGTCAAATCGATCATTGTGTTGGAGTCAATCACTGTCAGGGGCTGGCTGGCTGAGGGCAGTCCTTGTTGTTTAAGGGGGTAGTTTCAGTTCCCATCGGAGGTTGCATTGTCCTCAGGGTCTTTTGCAAAAGCCAAGAAACACTTTGGAAAGACCCCAATTAGAGAGTGAGGTCAAGATGGAGGCACCCAAAGTCCGCTTTCATTCTGAACAGAAAAAAACAAATACCAGAGAGGATTGAGTGGTCATAATGATATCATTATCTAATATTGTGTGCCAGTGTGTGTACTGATAGAAACTGTATATCAGGTATAGGTTTTTGTATGTGTTTGCTTCTAATCTTCACAGCAACCATGAAAGATAGGTGGTAGTGTCTGCATTTGCAGATGAGGAAGCCCCATCACACAGAGGCTAGTAGGTTTCTCACCCAGTCAGTGTGACTCAGTTCCTAAACA
The DNA here is from genome assembly GCF_023721935.1 of Panthera uncia. Taxonomy (NCBI): domain Eukaryota; kingdom Metazoa; phylum Chordata; class Mammalia; order Carnivora; family Felidae; genus Panthera; species Panthera uncia. The sequence continues at coordinate 21,343,906 of NW_026057579.1, read as the reverse complement.
CAGACACCAAAGCCTCAACTGGTAGGCAGTAGCCTCTACTGCTACACAGCTGTACTGACTGAAGAGAGGGGAAAATCATTAGTACTGTGAGAAATTGTCTTAGCATGTGATTCTTTTTATTAAGAAGTATCCTGTCTTTGCTCTGAGAAAGGCCCCACCCCGCTCGCGTGCTGTCTCTCTCTCAAAAATAGTGAACATTAAAATTTTAATATTTCTTTTATGACAACATAAATGCAAAATAAAATTAATACTTTGTGATAATATGAAGCATCTTTGTATATAGAGATCACCTAGAAGAGTAAAGAGAGCATGCCTACATTAAAATATTGCTCTGAGTATCGGCAGTTTTTTAAAGGTTATTATTTTTTATGAGGTAATCTTTATTCCCAACATGGGGCTCGAACTCATGACTCCAGGATCAAGAAATACATTGTCTACTGCCTGAGCCAGCCAGGTGCCCCAGCACATAATAATATAGTGATGACTATTTTCTCTAGGACAGTGATTAAGAGTACAGGCATTGGGTGCCTGAGTTCAGTTTTCGAACTGCTTTCGAATAGTTTTGTGATCTTGGGCAACTTGCTTAAGCTTTTTCTTGACGTGTTAAACAGGGATAAAAATAATATGTGCCTTTTAGGTCAGTGTGCAGGTTGAATGAGTTAACTCATGTGGAGTACTTGAAATAGTTCCTAAAATATATAATAAGTGCTCAGTAAATGTTAGCTATTAAGAGAAGCTTTATAGGGGCGCCTGGGTGGCTCAGTCGGTTAAGTGTCCGACTTCGGCACAGGTCATGATCTCAAGGTCCGTGAGTTCGAGCCCCGCATCGGGTTCTGTGCTGATAACTCAGAGCCTGGAGCCCTCTTCAGATTCCGTGTCTCTCCCTCTCTCTCTCCCTCCCCCGCTCATGCTCTGTCTCTGTCTCAAAAATAAACGTTAAAAAAATTAAAAAAAAGAGAAGCTTTATAGCATATCATGCTTAGGTGCATAGATGTGGAAGACGGATTAACAGGGTTTGGATTCTGTCTTTGTCACTTACTAGCTGTGTAAATTCACGTAACTTAGCCTTTCTGTGACTCATTTTCCTTATCTATAAAAATGTGGATAAGAATATCTACCTTGCAGTTCCTGGCACAGTATGAGAGCTCCAAAAATGTTGTCATTATTTATGGAATCTGAGAAATTGTATTTCAGTACATAGATGAATTTTCTGTATGACTTAAAAAAAGATAAACCAGAAACCATCTTTTCTTTCAAACAATGTCTTCAGTAGTATTTCTTTTATGACAGGGGCACCTGGGTGGCTCAGTCGGTTGAGCATCTGACTTTGGCTCAGGTCATGATCTTACGGTTTGTGGGTTCAAGCCCCTCGTTGGGCTCTGTACTGACAACTCAGAGCTTGGAGCCAGTTTTGGATTCTGTGTTTCCCTCTCTCTCTGCCCCTCCCCACTCCTGCTCTGTCTCTATCTCAAAAATAAATGAACATTTTTAAAAAATTACACATTTCTCGTAAAAAAAAAAAACATAATGCAAAATAAAAATACAAAATAAAACATAAATGCAAAATAAAAACCAGTAGATGGGAGTAGGTGAAATGGACGAAGAGACTCAAAAGGTACAAATTTCCAGTCATAAGTAATGGGGATATACTATACAGCATAGCAACTATAGTTAATAATATTCTGTTGTATATTGGGAAGTTGCTGAGGGAGTAAATCTTAAACGTTCTCATCACTGGGGCACATGCGTGGCTGTCATTAAGCATCCTACTTCAGCTCAGGTCATGATCTCACAGTTTGTGATTTGGAGCCCTGCATCAGGCTCTGTGCTGACAGCTCAGAGCCTGGAGCCTGCTTTAGAGTCTGTGTCTCCCTCTCTCTCTGCTCCTCCCTCCCGCCCCCCCCCCATCCCAAAATAAACATTAAAAATTTTTAAAAATCATTTAAAATATTTTTTTAAAATTTTTTTAATGTTTATTTATTTTTGAGAGAGACAGAGACAGAATGCGAGTGGGTTAGGGGCAGAGAGAGAGGGAGACACAGAATCCGAAGCAGGCTCCAGGCTCCGAGCTGTTAGCACAGAGCCAGACGCGGGGTTCCAACTCACCAGGTGCGAGGTCGTGACCTGAGCCGAAGTTGGACGCTCAACCGACTGAGCCACCCAGGCGGCCCTCATTAAAAAAAATTTTTTTTAAAGTTCTCATCACAAAAAAAAATTCTGTACCTGTTAATGGTGATATATGTTAACTAGACTTGCTGTGCTGATCATTTCATAGTAGGTACAAATATCGAATCATGTTGTTGACCTAAAACTAATATGTCAGTTTATACCTAAATTTAAGAAAAAATAGGTGCCTGGGTGTCTCAGTCAGTTGAGTGTCCAGCTCTTGATTTCAGCTCAGGTCATGAACTCACGGTTCATGGGTTTGAGCTCTACATTGGGCTCTACGATGAGATGACAACGTAGAGCTTGCTTGGGATTCTCTCTCTCTCCCTCTCTCTCTCTCTGCCCTTCCCCACTCATGCTCTCTCCCTCTTTCCCTCTCTCTCTCTCTCTCTCTCTTTCTCAAAATAAATAAATAAATAAACATTAAAATTTTTTTCCAATGTTTATTTATTTTTGAGAGAGAGAGAGACAGCACGAGCAGGGGAGGGGCAGAGAGAGAAAGGGAGACACAGAATTCGAAGCAGGCTCCGGGCTCTGAGCTGTCAGCACAAAGCCCAACATGGGGCTCGAACCCATGAACTGCGAGATCATGACCTGACCAAAAGTCAGATGCTTAACCAACTGAGACACCTAGCCATCCCAATAAATAAACATTTTAAAAAAGAAAAATAGAGAGGCACCTGGCTGGCTCAGTCAAAGGAGCATGTGACTCTTGATCTCCTGGTTGTAAATTCAGGTCCCATGTTGGGCTTTGAGATTATTTAAAAAGAAAATCTTGAATAATAAGGGGCTCCTGGGTGGCTCAGTTGGTTGAAAGTTCAACTCTTGATTTCAGCTGAGGTCATGATCCCAGGGTCATGGGGTTGAGCCCCATGTTGGGCTGTGTGCTGAACATGGAGCCTGTTTAGGATTCTCTCTTTCCCTTTTCCCTCTGTGCCTCCCCCCGCCTCTCCATGCTCATGTGTGCATGCTCGCTCTCTCTCTCTCTCTTTTCAAAAAAATATAAGGGGCGCCTGGGTGGCTCAGTCGGTTAAGCATCTGACTTCAGCTCAGGTCATGATCTCGCGGTTCATGAGTTGGAGCCCCGCGTTGGGCTCTGTGCTGACCTCTGAGTCTGGAGCTTGCTTTGGATTCTGTGCGCCTTCCTCCCCCCCCCCCCCCCGCCTCTCTCCTCCTCAAAAATAAATATATTAAAAAATTTTTTTATGTAAAAATAATAAAATAAAATAAATAAAATAATTGATTTAAAAAATAGTGGAGTATTAATTACAAATCAAAGTCTTCAGTGAGAAATCTCATTCTGAAGTTACGCAAATCAAAACTATGATTAGGACCGTTCCTGACACACTATCCCCTTTAGTTCAAAAGTGCTTTCTGTGACCAAAAGGTACATAGTAACTGTGGTGTCTAAATGGGGTGTCTCTCAATCGATTGGATGAGGGCCCTCAAATGTGAAAGAATTCACCTCAGGCAGAACAAAGGAGATAGGGTTTATTGAATACACTTCAAAGGAGCAGGGGCTGCAACAAGGCAGTGGGTGGGGGTTGTTTTAAAGGGGAAAAGTGAAGAGGTATGGGAACACATGGAATTTTCCCTTTTTTGGTAACTTCTTGGTTGTGAGTAGCCCATTGTTAGGGCCTATGGATGTTTTGAGGTGGGTCACCTGCTGGGCCTCTTCATAGCCAACTGGTCACTGTGGGACCTTTTCACATTCCATTGCTCAACCCTGTTTGCCTACAAGCAGCCTCTGCAAGGGCACCTGGGTGGTTCAGTAGGTTAAGAGTCCTAGTCTTGATTGAGGCTCTTGTCATGATCTCACAATTTGTGGGATCGAGCCCAGCATCGGGCTCTGTGCTGATAGCAAAGAAAAAAACCAAAAAACAAAAAACAGCCTTTGCAGTAACCTTGTGAAGCTATTTTGAGCTTTTTACAAAGAACACATTTTTTTTCCTCTGGACCAGTGATTTTCAACCTGGTGAAGTTTTGTCCCCCAGAGGACACCTGGGAATGTCTAGAGATGGTTTCAGTTGTTTTAACACTGGAAGAAGGGGTGGGTGGAGTAAGCATGATACTGGCATCTAGTGGATAAAGGCCACATGTGCTGCTGAATACCCTACAATGGACAGGGCAGCTCACACAACAAAGAACTATCCCTCCCCAAATGTGAGTAGACTGAAGTGGAGAAGACCTTGCTCTGGACCAAAAGGGTTAATGACTTCCCAAGGTCACATATCTGCTAGAATCTTAATTTAGAAGTGGGTCTCGGCACCTGGGTGGTTTAGTCAACAGCTAAGCATCCGACTTCTATTCAGGTCATGGTCCCGTGGATCATGAGTTCAAGCCCTGCATTGGACTCCATGCTGACAGTTCAGAGCCTGGAGCCTGCTTCAGATTCTGTCTCCCTGTCTCTGTGCCCCTCCCCTGCTTGTTCTCTCTCCCTCCCTCCCTCCCTCCCTCCCTCTCTCTCAAAAATAAAACATTAAAAAAAGATTTTAATTTAGAAGTGAGTCTGAATTGTGTACAAGGAAGCGTCTGAGTTCAAGATCCCTTAACAAGAACAATTCATGTAATTTTTTGGAAAATTAGTACTGCTTATTTTTCTTTTTTTATGTGTAGGGTCTGTGAAACAGGATCTGACAACCAACCTCTTAGTGATGATCGACAAACAAATTGTGAATATTTTGTTGACAGCCTTTTTGAGGAAGCTGAGAAGGTTGGTGCCAAATGTGTGTCTCCCACTGAACAGAAGAAACAGGTAAATGTCCATAATTTTTTCTCTTCCAGTGTTTCTCAAAATAGGGACCATATTTTGGGTCCATGAGGTCAAAAGTGTTTTCATAATAATAGTAAGTTATTATTACCTTTTCCACTGTGTTGACATTGCACTAATACCACAAAAGCAATGTGGGTTAAACTGCTGGTGCCTTAGGAGGCATCAAGGCAGTAGCACCAAACTGTACGAGTCATTACCATATTTTTTCTCCCTGCTCTTGGTCAGGGGCATGCTACAGTTTCAATGAAGAATGCCCTTGATGAAGCCAGGCTTGGGATAGCTTTATAAAAAACAGTGTGAAGAGAAGAGAGCATTGGAAATAGATGGCTTAAAACCTTGTAAGCCTAGGGGTGCCTGGGTACCTCAGTCATTGAGCATCCTTTGGTGTTCAAGATGACTCTTGATTTTGGCTCAGTGCATGGTCCCAGGATGCTGGAATCTAGCCCCACATTGGGCTCCAAGCTGAACATGGAGCCTACTTAAGGTCCTCTCTCTCTCCCTCTTTCTCCCTCTCTCTCCCTCTCTCTCCCTCTCTCTCCCCCCGTCTCTCCCCACTTCCTCCCTCTCCCTCTCTCCCTCTCCCTCCCCTCCTCTCTTCCTCCCCCTCCCTCCCTGCCTCCCTCTGTTCTTCTCCCTTATTCACTTGTTGGAGCATGCGCACTCTCTGTAATTAAGAGGGAAAAAAAAAAAGCCTTGCAAGCCTAAGTCTATGTTTCCCTTTATTCTGCCTTCACACTTGATTGATACAATGCCATTCTGGTATCTGAGCTTTTGTATGTGGCACATTTTTTACTTCCTGAAAGCTTTAAAGTCTTTTTTTTTTTTTTTTTTAATGTTTATTTTTTGAGAGACAGAGACCGAGCGTGAGTAGGGGAGGGGCAGAGGGAGACAGAAACACAGAATCCCAAGCAGGCACGGAGCCTGATGCAGGGATCGAACCCACAAACTGTGAGATCAAGACCTGAGCTGAAGTTGGATGCTTAACTGACTGACCCACCCAGGAGCCCCTCCCTGAAAGCTTTTAGAATATTTAATTCTATGTTCTCATGGGCCTTGATGTGGGTCCTTTTTCATTCATTCAATGTAGAAGCCCTTGTTTTACTATTCTAGGACATTTTCTGTTCTTTTCTCTCTTCTTTTTTCTTCCCCTCCCCCTCCCCCTCCCCCTCCCCCCTTTTATTTATTTTGAGAGAGTGGGAGCCGGGAAGGGCAGAGAGAGAATCCCAAGCAGGCTCCACACTGCCAGTGCAAAAAACAAAACGTTATGCGTGGCTCAAACTCACAAACCATGATCATGACCTGAGCCAAAATCGAGTTGGCTGCTTAACCAACTGAGCCACCCAGGCACTTAATTTTTATATTATTTCTCCTATTTTCTACCTCTTTGTTGTTTTGTTCTATTTTATTTTAGTATTTTTTAAAGATATTATTATTAACGTTATTCATTTTTTTTAGAGTTAGAGAAACAGAGTGAGTGGTGGAGGAGCAGAGGGAAAGGGAGACACAATCTGAAGCAGGCTCCAGGCTCTGAACCGTCAGCACAGAGCCCTACTCGGGGCTAGAATCCATGAACTGTAAAATCTTGACCTGGACTGAAGTTGGATGCTTAACTGACTGAGTCACCCAAGCGCCCCTATTTTTTTATTTTTAAGTTATCTCCACATGCAATGTGGGGCTCAAACTTAGAACCCCAAGATCAAGAATCATGTGCTCCACAGTCTGAGCCAGCCAAGCACCCCTGTTTTGCTCTATTTTATTTTGTTTTGTTTTATTTTATTTTTTATTTTTTTTAATGTTTATTTTTAAGAGAGAGCATGCTGAGGTGCCTGGGTGGCTCAGTTGGTTAAGCGTCCGACTTCGGCTGGGGTTGTGATCTCCTGGTTCGTGAGTTCAGGCCCCTCGTCGGGCTCTGTGCTGACAGCTCAGAGCCTGGAGCCTGCTTCAGATTCTGTTTCTCCCTCTCACTCTGCCCTTCCCCCACGCATGCTTTGTCTGTCTCTCAAAAATGAATAAATGTTAAAAAAAATTTTTTTAAATATTAAAAAAGGAGAGCACACAAGAGAGAGGAAGGGAAGGAGCAGAAAGAGAGGGAGACAGAAGATCTAAAGCCTGCTCTGCGCTGACGGCAGACATCCTGATGTGGGGCTTCAACTCACAAACTGAGATCATGACCTGAGCCAGCATTGGATGCTTAACCAACTCAGCCACCCAGGCATCCCTTGTTCTGTTTCTGTATATGCATTTTTTATTTTTATTTTTATTTTATTTTATTTTTTATTTTTATTTTAAATGTAGCCTTTATTTTTATTTTTATTTAAAATAAATTTTTTTTAACATTTATTTATTTTTTTTTTTTTTAATTTTTTTTTTTTCAACGTTTATTTATTTTTGGGACAGAGAGAGACAGAGCATGAACGGGGGAGGGGAGAGAGAGAGGGAGACACAGAATCGGAAACAGGCTCCAGGCTCTGAGCCATCAGCCCAGAGCCCGACGCGGGGCTCGAACTCACGGACCGCGAGATCGTGACCTGGCTGAAGTCGGACGCTTAACCGACTGCGCCACCCAGGCGCCCCAACATTTATTTATTTTTGAGACAGAGAGAGACAGAGCATGAACGGGGGAGGGTCAGAGAGAGAGGGAGACACAGAATCCGAAACAGGCTCCAGGCTCTGAGCGGTCAGCACAGAACCCGATGCGGGGCTCGAACTCACGGACCGTGAGATCATGACCTGAGCTGAAGTCGGTCACTTAACCGACTGAGCCACCCAGGCGCCCCTATTTTTATTTTTTTAAGTTTATTTTGAGAAAGTTTGAGTCGGAGAGGGACAGAGAGACAGGGAGAGAGAGAGAGAATCCCAAGCAGGGTCTGCACTGGCAGTGCAGAGCCCAACTTGAGGCTCAAACTCTCAAACCATGAGAGCATGACCTGAGCTGAAGTCAGATGCTTAACCAACTAAGCCATCCAGACACCCCTGTATATACATTTTTTAAAGTGAACTTTATGCCCAACTGGGGCTCAAACTCACAACCAGGTCAAGAGTCTCATGTTATACCGACTGAGCCAGCCAAGGATCCCTATATACATTATTTTTGATATTTTACACTTGAAGTTTGCTCTTAAGAGTGATACATTAAAAAGGCACCTTGGTGGCTAAGTGGGTTAAGCATCCAACTTCAACTCAGGTCATGATTTTGAAGTTCATGGGTTTGAGGCCCATGTTGGGCTCTGTGCTGACAGCTCAGAGCCTGGAGCCTTCTTCAGATTCTGTCTCCCTCTCTGCCCCTCCCCTGCTCGCATTGTGTCTTGCTGTCTGTCTCTCAAAAATAAATAAATGTTAAAAAAAAAATTTTGCAGAAGGTGATCAGGATGTACAAACTTCCAAGTGTAAGATAAATAATTACTGGAGTTATAATGCACAATGGACGACTGCTCTGATACATAGGAAAATTAGAGTAAATCTTCTGAGTTGTCATCACAAGGAGAAAATTTTTTTTTCTCTTTGTTTTTTTTTTAAATTTTTTAAAATGTTTATGTATTTTTTGAGAGAGAGAGAGAGACAGAACACAAGCAGGGGAGGGGCAGAGAGAGAGGGAGACACAGTTCTGAAGCAGGCTCCAGGCTCTGAGCTGTCAGCACAGAGCTGGACCTGGGACTGGAACTCAGGAACCAAGAGCCGAAGTTGGATGCTCAACCAGCTGAGCCACCCAGGCACCCCTTCTTTTCTTTTTATTGTATCTATAGGAGTATTATGAGTGTTAGCTGAACCTATTGTGGTAATTATTTTACAATACACGTAAATCAGAGCATAATGTTCTATGCATTAAACTTACATAGTGATGTGTATTAGTTTCTCAGTAAAACTGGAAAAAAAATTGTAGTTTGGTAATGGATGTTGACCAAAATGTGATCATCATCTCGCAATATGTGCATATATAAGGTCATTTTGTTGTACACTAAAAATAAGTACAATGTTCTATGTCAATTTTATCAATTTTAAAAAGGAAATGAATGATACATAAAATATATACAATAGAAAAAAATGCAGGATTTTAATCTAGTACATTTTATTAACATAATACATTTTTTTCTTACTGTTTTGCAGGTAGATGTTAGTATAAAATTATGGAAAAACGGATTCACGGTCAATGACGATTTCCGAAGTTACTCTGATGGTGCAAGTCAGCAGTTTCTAAACTCCATCAAAAAGGGGTAAGCACTCTTTGTAAACTCAAGGATATTTTAAGCATGTTTCATTTGGCAGAATCCACATTATTACATATAGCTATGGTTGGCACGAATCTCTGAAGCAGTGTAAAAAATATAGATAAATCTCATTATATAAATATTAAAAACATATTTACCAGCAACACTTATATGCAGTCAAAAGAGAACTGCCAGACTGGAAGTACTTGTTTCATGTATGTCATGCAAATGGAATATATATACAATTCCTATGAATCACTAAGAAAAAAATGGAAAGAACATTTTATGTATTTGTACCGTTTGATCTGCTTTATAACAGTATGCATTTGATAAAAGTGAATGATATACGTCTATATATTAACATGAGAAGATTTCTGTGGTATCTTTTATTTTTAAAAAGTTTGCAGGGACACCTGGGTAGCTCAGTCAGTTGAGCGTCTGACTCTTGATTTTGGCTCATGTCTTCATCTCACACTTCGTGAGATCCAACCCCACGTCAGGCTCTGTGTTGACAGCATGAAGTCTGCTTGAGATTCTCTTTCTCTGTCTTTCACTGCCTCTCCCCTGCTGGTGCTCTGTCTCTCTCAAAACAGATAAATAAACTTTAAAAAAAAAAAAAAAAAAAAGCAGTTTGCAGAGAATACTGATAATTTGTATACATCATCTGCAGAAAGAATAAAACAATTACATGGAGTTTTATTATATGTATAGAGAAAATCTAGGAGATAAAACACCAGAGTTTTGTGGGGTTTTAAAATTTTTTTTAATGTTTATTTTCTAGAGAGAGACAGAGACAGAACATGAGTGGGGGAGGGGTAGAGAGAGAGGGAGACACAGAATCTGAAGCAGGCTACAGGCTCTGAGCTCTCAGCACAGACCCAGACACGGGGCTTGAACTCACGAACTGCGAGATCATGACCCGAGCTGAAGTCAGACAGTTAACTGACTGAGCCACCCAGGTGCCCCAACGTGTGTTGTTTATGTTTTTGTTTTAATGTAAGCTCTAGGCCCAACATGGGGCTTGAACTCACAATCCCAACCAAGATCAAGAATTGCATGCTCAGGGCACCTGACTGGTTCAGTTGGTGGAACATGTGATTCTCGATCTCAGGTTCCTGAGCCCTAGGGGTTGTGCGTTTGAGCCCTACATTGGGTGTAGAGATTACTTTAAAAAAAAAAAAGTGAAAGCATTGCATAGTCTACCAACTGAGCCAGCCGGGTGCCCCAGTTTTTTTTATTAAAGTGAGAGTAGGTTTATAAGGAATGTCACTTTCTTTCTTTTCAGTTATTTATTTATTGATTTTGAGAGAGAGTGAATGTATGAGGGTATGGGGGATGGCATTGAGAGAGGATCCCAAGAAGGCTCCACCGATCAGTGCAAAGCCTGACTCAGGGCTTGATCTCAGGAACCATGAAATCATTAGCTGAGCTGAGAATAAGAGTTAGTCACTTAACCAACTGAGCCACCCAAGTACCCTAGGATTGTCACTTTCCAAGTTGACTTATGTTTACATTTTTTACATCTTTTTTTTTTTTAGAACAAACATGTATTGCTTATTTTTAAATAAAAATTTTTTGAAGTATAACATATACAGAAAAGTACAAAAATCCTAAGTATAAAATGAATTTGTATTATTTCAGTTATCAAGAAAAAATTATTTTATAAATATGTTAAAACTTGTAATTTCGTTAAAATTTTCCCATGGAAGTTCATTGCTCATATATCTGTGTATTCCATAACATTGTAAACTTTCAAGTGTTCATTAGAAAAGACTGCTTTTAAATTTTTTTTTTTTTAACTTTTGTTTATTTTTGAGACAGAGACAGAGCATGAATGGGGGAGGGTCAGAGAGAGAGGGAGACACAGCATCTGAAACAGGCTCCAGGCTCTGAGCGGTCAGCACAGAGCCTGACACGGGGCTCAAACTCACGGACCGTGAGATCATGACCTGAGCCAAAGTCGGACGCTCAACCGACTGAGCCACCCAGGCGCCCCAAGACTCTGCTTTTAAAAGATCGTAAGATTCAAAAAAGTTTACCTTGTTCAGAAGAGAAGCATCTGTGGTATATGAGACAGAGCCTCTGATGGAGTCCACGTCCTAACTGTGTTACTTTATCTTTCTGTTAGGAGTATGAAATGTGAAAACGCTTTTTTAAATTCTACATGTTTTGTATTTTATTTCATCATGTGTAGAGTAAATCTATATAGTTTTTCATTTTTTTATATTTCTATTTAAAAGTGGAAATGGGAGCCTGATTTTTCTAGCACATTTTTAGTTTTATTCAGACACCTACAAAGAGATCAAATTGTTTAAATTTAGCAGAATATAGTCATCAAATATTTCATGACTTTAGTACTATTCTAGGTACTGCTGAGTAATGCAAGCTGTTCATGAATTTGTAGTCTTAAAAATTAACTCTGTATTTGGGACACCTGGGTGGCTCAGTCAGTTAAGCATCTGACTTCAGTTCAGGTCATGGTCTCCACAGTTTGTGCGTTCGAGCCCCACGTCGGGCCCTGTGCTGACGGCTCAGAGCCTGGAGCCTGCTTCAGATTCTGTGTTTCCTCTCTCGTTGCCCCTCCCCAACTCGTGTGTGGGCTCTCTCAAAAATAAATGAACAAACATGAAAAGAAATTACTCTGTATTGTTCTTATTTCTTGGTATTCATCTTATTTGACTGTATTTTAAATACATCCAGTTTGGGAGCAAATAGCTGGCTCAGTCAGTAAAACATCTGACTCTTGATTGGGTTGTGGGTTTGAGCCCCACATTGGGTGGAGAGATTACTTAAAAATAAAGTCTTAAGAATATATTTAGTTTTTTATTGTATTATATATGCCTCTTATTTCTATATACTTTTCAGTTCTGTTTGCATACGGAATATGTTTTTCAGAGAAAGAAAAAACGTATCGGGAGCTTTATCACTTTCTTTTCCTTCCTAGGGAATTACCTTTGGAATTACAGGGAATTTTTGATAAAGAGGAGGTGGATGTTAAAGTTGAAGACAAAAAAAATGAAGTATGTGTGTCAACGAAGCCGGTGTTCCAGCCCTTTTCAGGACAGGGTCATAGACTGGGAAGGTAAATAGGCTCATTAGCTGTGCTTTCCATAAACAGAGGCTTGACTAATACTCAGCTTGTCATTATTTTACAATATAGACCATATATAAAGACCTTATCATTTCTCTTATTGGAAGTGAGATTATTCTTAACTTTCATGAGGACTCCTAGGTCCTATTTACTTTAGTGTAAATTAACACATGCTGGTAGTACACTAAAAAAATCATGGAGGCTTTTTTGATTTTACCAAATTAAAAGGACGTGGATTATTTAGGACATTAGGCAGAATTGGATGTATATATAATTTTTCTCCCTTGCACCCACTCCTTGATCATTGCCATTAATGTTACAGAGTACATATGTTAAGTTTTGAATATAGGGTTCAACTTTTTACTTATCAGTGCCTTCAACGTTGTGTTCTGTGATAAGTATCTGAATTGTGCGGTAATAAAACTGAAAAAATGCATGATAAAGTTAGTATCCATATCAAAGCCTTTAGTGTCACATTTTGCAGTCTTCATCATATCTAACTCTGTCTTATGACACAATTACAAAGAGGTTACATATGTGATCACTTGTATTTTTATGCATTCTCATATATTATCAAGGTTGGTAAAGTTATCTACATATTCATCCACACATATAAAAATATTCAGATGTTGAGGTACCTGGGTGGCTCGGTTAAGCGTCCAACTTCAGCTCAGGTCATGATCTCATGGTTTGTGAGTTTGAGCCCCATATTAGGCTCTGTGCTGACGGCATGGAGCCTGCTTTGAGTTCTGTGTCTCCCTCTCTCTGTCTGCACACATTCCCCTCCACCCCCACTCATGCTCTGTCTCTCTGTCTCAAAAATGAATAAACATTAAAAAAAAATTCAGATATAACTTTCAGAATAATCAGGAAATACTTTACTTCCTTTTTTTCCCCCTTTATAACCCAAAGATTAATCTCTTGAAAACTTCTTATTTTTTACAGAAAATTTTTTTAAAGTTTTATTTATTTTTGGGAGAGAGAGAGAGAGAGAGACAACGCAATTAGGGGAGGGGCAGAGAGAGAGGGAGTCACAGAATCTGAAGACAGGCTCCAGGCTCTGAGCTGTCAGCACAGAACTTGTCATGGGGCTCCATCTCAGGAACTGTGAGATCATGACCTGAGCTGAAGTCGAACACTAACTGACTGAGCCACCCAGGTGCCCCATTTCTTACAGAAATGGGGAGTAGTAGGTAAAGGTAAAGTCCATGGATCTAATAACCCTGTAAAATTATTCTGTAAGGTGCTATTTAAATAATTACAATATATTTACAATATTTTATCATATATTTACATAGCATTCTACAGTCTTACAAATTACTCAGATATGCCTAATTTCATTAGGTTCCTACATTCATCTCATCATATATGATGGACATAAATAATATTGTTATTATTGAGGAAATAGCATTGACTTACTAAAATCTTGCTAAAGTATACTTAATGTAAAATTTTTGTAGCAATTATTTAATGATAAGGTTTTGCTTAATGAACAACATGCATCTGATTTTGTTGTCTGGATTTTCTTAGTGCCACACCAAAAATTGTTTCTAAGGCAAAGAGTATTGAAGTCGAGAATAAAAATTTGTCTGTTGTTCAACTAAACAACCTGGAACCCATCACTAATGTACAGATCTGGTTAGCCAATGGAAAACGGATTGTCCAGAAATTTAACATTTCTCATAGGTGAGTCTTCCATTTCATTATTTGTCTTAATTTTTTTTCTTTTTAAATTTCTTTTCAGTTCAGTAGGCAGAGTTTAAGAACTAAGCAATGATCTTAGCAGTTCTCTAAACATAATATATCATGAAAATAAAAATTTTTGGAGATGAAGTATTTTCAGTTTTTTGTATGGATTATCATTTGGTTAGTTTTCCTATATATCTAAATATGTAATTTTATTAATTTATTTTTAATTTACTTTTGTAACCATTGTTTTTAAGTGAAAGTATCTTTTTTTTAATGTTTGCTTATTTTTGAGAGAGAAAGAGCAAGGTGAGCCAGGGAGGGGCAGAGAGCGAGGGGGACAGAGGATCCAAAGCAGGCTCTGCACTGACAGCAGAGAACCCAATGTGGGGCTTGAACTCACGATGGGATCGTGACCTGAGCCAAAGTTGGACGCTTAAGTGACTGAGCTGCCCAGGTGCCCTGTAACCATTTTTGTTTAATGTTTATTTATTTATTTAGAGAGAGAGCATGCACACGTGTGCACAAGTGAGGGAAGGGCAGACAGGGAGGGAGAGAGAGAATCTGAAGCAGGTCTTGCATTGATTGTCATTGCAGTCTGTCACAGGGCTCATCTCACAAACCGTGAGATTGTGACCCGAGCTGAGATCAAGAGTCAGATCCTTACCCTACTGAGCCACCCAGGCGCCCCTAGATATATAATTTTAGAAGAATTATTTTTAATATATTTTAAAATCAGTCGTTAGCATTATGTGCATATTTTCTGTTGAAAAATATACAGAAAAATATTGAAAGAAATTGAAATCATTTGAAATTCCATCACCCGGAGATAATCACTATTGTCAGTTTCATGGGTTTTTCCAGTCTTTTATCTCTTAAAATTTTTAATATTTTAAATTTATTTTTATTTTTATTTATTTATTTATTTGTTAATTTTTTTTAACTTTTATTCATTTTTGAGACAGAGAGAGACAGAGCATGAATGGGGGAAGGTCAGAGAGAGAGGGAGACACAGAATCCGAAACAGGCTCCAGGCTCTGAGCTGTCAGCACAGAGCCCGATGTGGGGCTTGAACTCACGGACCGTGAGATCATGACTTGAGCCAAAGTCGGACGCCCAACCGACTGAGCCACCCAGGAGCCCCTATTTTATTTTTTAAGTAAACTCTACCCCCATCATGGAGCTTGAACTCATGATCCTGAGATGACAAGTTTCGTGTTCTTCCAAGTGAGCCAGCCAGGCACCCGAAAAATTTTTGTTCGTTTTAATTAGAAGTAGGAACATACTGTCTGTGCATAGGTTTCCTTCTTTATTTAAAAACATTTAAACATTTTGGAGAGAAATGTTTTACATAAAAGTTACATATGTATAGTTAAATTAATAATAAGATAAACACATACACTGCCTCACTCAAAACAAACACCAATGTATCTGTGTGCCTTTCTTTGGTCATATTTCTTTCCTTTTGTGCAGGAGATACTCTATTCTGAATTTGTGTTCTTCTTCTGCTTTTTTTTTTTTTTTTTTAAAGTCCTTTATTTTGAGAGAGAGACAGCATGGGTAGGGGAGAGGCAGGGAGGGAGAGAGATAATCCAAGCAGGCTCTGCGCTGTTAGCACAGAGCCCAGTGAGGGACTCGAACTCCTGAAACTGAGATCGTGACCTCAGCTGAAACCAAGAGTCGGACGGTTAACAGCTGAGCCACCCAGGCGCATCCTTCATCTGGTTTTATTCATAGGTTTGCCAAGTACATATGTATCTTTTATTTTATTTTATTTTATTTTTTTTCAACGTTTTTTATTTATTTTTGGGACAGAGAGAGAGACAGAGCATGAACGGGGGAGGGGCAGAGAGAGAGGGAGACACAGAATCGGAAGCAGGCTCCAGGCTCTGAGCCATCAGCCCAGAGCCCGACGCGGGGCTCGAACTCACGGACCGCGAGATCGTGACCTGGCTGAAGTCGGACGCTTAACCGACTGC
>NW_026057579.1:21244153-21327996 GCF_023721935.1 Panthera uncia | reverse complement strand
GCTTAACCGACTGCGCCACCCAGGCGCCCCCATATGTATCTTTTAAAAATATTGAGTTGTTTTGCTCATTTTCAATTAATTATCTTAAGTTTTACAACAATCATAAATATACAGAAAAATTTTAAGAACACTATAAAGAACTTTTTTTTCCTAGCCATTCAAGAGTAAGTTGCCAAGCTGATGACCCATCACCCAAAGTACTCTGATATTTCCTACAAATATGGGCATTATCCCATATAACCACAATTCAACCATCTGGAAATGTAACACTGATACACTTCTTCCAGCTAATGTTTGGCCCTATTCAAAGTTTGCCATTTAATCCGATATTACCCATTTTATCCAAAGACTATTCAGAATCACACATGTCCCAGTTTCTGGGTTTTTTTTTTTGTTGTTGTTGTGTTTTTTGTTCCTTCCAAAATTTTATTTAAATCCTAGTTAGTTGACATATAGTGTAGTATTGGTTTCAGAATCAGAATTTGGTGATTAATAATTTACATATAACAACACCCAGTGCTCATCATAACAAGTGCCCTCCTGAATGCTCATCACCCATCTAGCCAGTCCCCCACCCACCTCCTTCCATTAACACTGTTTGTTCTCTATCATTAAGAATCTCTTATGGTTTGCTTCCCTGCCTCCCATATATTCTTTTTTTCCCCCTTCCCATATGTTCGTCTATTTTGTTTCCTAAATTCCACATGAGTGAAATTATGATATTTGGTTTTTTTTCACTGACTTATTTCACTTAGCATAATACAGTGTGTAATTCCATCCATGTTGTTGCACATGACAAGATTTCATCCTTTTTGATGGCTGAGTAATATTCCATTGTGTGTATATGTGCATCCATGTACACACACGCATGCATATACACACGTGTCCTTTATCCATTCATCAGTTGATGGACACCTGGGCTCTTTCCATGGTTTGGCTATTGTTGCTAATGGTGCTGTAAACATCAGGGTATATGTGCCCCTTCAAATCAGTATTTTTGTATCCTTTGAGTAAATAGCTAGTAGTGCAATTGCTAGGGCTAGGGTAGTTCTGTTTCTAACTTTCTGAGGAACCTCCATACTGTTCTCCAGAGAGGCTGCAGCAGTTTGCATTCCCACCAACAGTGCAAGAGGGTTCCCCTTTGCCCACATCCTCACCAACATCTGTTGTTTTCCTATGTTGTTAATGTTAGCCATTCTGACAGGTGTGAGGTTGTATCTCATTGTGGTTTTGATTTGTATTTCCCTGGTGATGTGTGATGTTGAACATCTTTTCATGTGTCTGTTAGCCATCTGGATGTCTTTGGAAAAATGTCTATTCATGTCTTTTGCCCATTTCTTCACTGGATTATTTGTTTTTTGGGTGTTGAGTTTGATAAGTTCTTAATAGACTTTAGATAATAACCCTTTTTCAGATATGTCATTTGCATATATCTTTTCCATTCCATAGGCTGCCCTCTAGTTTTGTTGATTGTTTCCTTTTCTCTGCAGAACTTTTTATCTTGATGAAGTGCTAATAGTTCATTTTTGCTTTTGTTTCCCCTGTCTCCCATCAGTGTGTCAGGTAAGAAGTTGCCATGGCTGAAGTCAGAGACGTTGCTGCCTGTATTCTCCTCTAGGATTTTGATGGTTTCCTGTCTCACATTTAGGTCTTTCATTCATTTGGAATTTAGTTTTGTGTATGGTGTAGGAAAGTGGTCTAGTGTCATTCTTCTGCATATTGCTGTCCAGTTTTCCCAACACCATTTGTTGAAGAAACCTTTTTCTCATTACATATTCTTTCCTGCTTTGTTGAAGATGAATTGACCACATGGTTGTGGGCCCATTTCTGGGTTTTCTGTTTTGTTCCATTGATCTATGTCTGTTTTTGTGCCAGTACCATACTGTCTTGATGACTACAGCTTTGTAATATAGCTTGAAGTCCGGAATTGTGATGCCTCCAGCTTTGCTTTTCTTTGTCAGGATTGCTTTGGCTATTCACGGTTTCTTGTGATTCCATTCAAATTTTAGGATTGTTCTAGCTGTGTGAGAAATGCTGGTGATATTTTGATAGGGGTTGCATTAAATGTGTAGATTGCTTTGGGTAGTATAGACATTTTAATCATGTTTGTTTTTCCAATCCATGAGCATGGAATTTTTTTCCTATTTCTTTGTGTTCTTTTCAATTTCTTTCATAAGTGTTCTGTAGTTTTCAGATCTTTTAACCTTTTTCATTAGGTTTATTCCTAGGTATCTTACTGGTTTTGGTGCAGGTGTAAATGGGATCGATTCTTTAATTTCTTTTTCTGCTGATTCATTATCGGTGTATAGAAATGCAACAGATTTCTGTGTGTTGATTTTATATTTTACAGCTTTGCATAATTCGTGTATTTAGTTTTAGTAATTTTTTGGTGGAGTCTTTTGGGTTTTCCAGATAGAGTATCATGTCATCTTCAAATAGTGAAAGTTAGACTTCTTCCTGCCAATGTGGATGCCTTTTATGTCTTTTTGTTTTCTGATTGCTGAGGCTACGACGTCCGGTACTGTGTTAACTAGTAGTTATGAGACTGGTCATTCCTGTCCTGTTTCTGACCGAAGAGGAAAAGCTCTCCATTTTTCCCCACTGAGGCTGATACTAGCTATGGGCATTTCATATATGGCTTTTATTATGTTGAGTTTGAAATAATAGTTCCTCACTCTTTCTTTTATTTTTATAACCTTCGTATTTTTCTTTTAATTACGGGCCAATTTTGTATTTGATTGTTTCTCGTAATTATATTTAGTTCTCTAATTTTGGCAGGAATATCACAAAAGTGATGCTTTTGTATCTCATTGCGTTCTGTCAGGTGGCATAATTTACATTTTGTCCCACTATGATGTTAAATTTGTTCCCTTTTTTTTATTAAATTTTTTTAACATTTATTTATTTTTGAGAGACAGAGTGTGAGTGGGGGAGGGGCAGAGAGAGAGGGAGATGCAGAATCCAAAGAGCCTCCAGGCTCTGAGCTGTCAGCACAGAGCCCAATATGGGGTTCGAACTCATGAACCATGAGATCATGACCTGAG
This sequence comes from Panthera uncia, assembly GCF_023721935.1. Classification (NCBI taxonomy): domain Eukaryota; kingdom Metazoa; phylum Chordata; class Mammalia; order Carnivora; family Felidae; genus Panthera; species Panthera uncia. The sequence continues at coordinate 21,324,952 of NW_026057579.1, read as the reverse complement.
CCGAAGTGGGACGCTTAACCGAGTGAGCCACCCAGGTGCCCCATGTTTGTTCACTTGGTTAAAGGGATATCTGACAGTCTCCTTTAATATAAAGTTATTTTTTCTCTTTGTAGTTAGTACATATTTTCTGGGGAAGAGGTTTGAAATTGCATAATTACATGTTTTTCCTATGACATCAGATTTATTCGTTTATTTATACCTACATCTTCTCATGTTTCCTATTTGATGGATTGTATGCTCTCACCAGCAAAATTTATTTTAATGCTCATATATTCCCAGATATAGTCAGTGGGACTGCCTTTATCTTACTGACATGTTCCCATCATTCTTTATTTCTTTGTTTTCTGGCACAAAAGTTTTTTCAGGTTTTAGTCTGTACTTTTTCTCAGAAGCCCTGGTTCTTTTTCAGTGGACAGTGGCTACCCACCGTTCTCAGGCCCTCTGAGTGAAGAGAGTGATAGGTGTATACACACATGTACATATATATCTGTATTTTCTATATCTTTGCAGAACAAAAAGCATGAGTTCACATAGATACTGCCAAACTCAATCTACCACCATGGAGTTTATTCCAGTTTTTTCCTTTCTGTATTTATAACTGATTTCTCCCATACTGAATAGCCTGGCTTCAATTATTGTTAATATATTTATTGATTGATTAGTTCTCCTGTGTGGAGTCAATCTCTTTGTTCCCCATTGCCACCTCCCCCTCATGGAAGACTTCTTCACCCTGCCTGGGCTTTACCATATCCTTCTTGAGTTCTCACTTGAGTTCCCTTCTCTTCCCACTGGGTCTCTGACACATCACCCCAGACCACTTCAACACCCTGTGCCGCTGGCCTCTTTACCCTCTCGGTGACATTCAGTGCAGCCTCTTCTCCCCGGTGCTTGTGCACTCTCTTCACCCCTCTCTGGTTCTGACGCTGCAGTTGGCCGCTCCTCTGTGAGAAGGCTCTTTCCGTTTTGCTTGACACAGGCCATTCTTTGCCACTTCTTCTGCCCCTCAGTTTGGATATATTCCTCACCCCAGTGGGCTGCTGGCAGTCTGTACTGGACAAGTCTTCTGTGTGGGACACACCCCTCACCCGAGTAAGCTCTGACCACCCCTGCTTCACCTCCGCCTGCATGGACACCCTTCTTGTGTTCATCAGGCTCTGGCACCATGCAGGTGGTTAGCTTTCCTGTGCAGAGACCTTCTTCGCCCTGCTTAGACTCTGAGTCCCTGTCCTGGGCCACCACAACTCCTATTGTTTCTGGTTCCCATGTTCTGCCATACTATTGGCTTTTGGACCAAGTTGTTTAGTAAGGAAAAAGAAAGGCAGCTTTGCTTTTTTTTTTTTTTTTTAACATGATATGAATGTTATTTTTTAAAATGTTTTTATTTGTTTTTGAGACAGAGAGCATGAGCAGGGGAGGGGCAGAAAGAGAGGGATACACAGAATCCGAAGCAGGCTCCAGGCTCCGAACTGTCAGCACAGAGCCTGACGTGGGGCTCGAAATCACGGAGTGTGAGATCATGACCTGATCTGAAGTCGGACGCTTAACCGACTGAGCCACCCAGGCGCCCCCATGATATGAATGTTATTATATGTGTTGTACAACTTTTGTTTTTGAGACTCATCTGTGTTGATGTATGTAACTGTACCTCATCTATTTTCATTTCTATAGTATAATCCATTATATGAAATCAATGATCCATCCTATTTTTATTGGTAATGGTCCACATTTACATTTGTTTATATGGATGTATCAATCAGCATTGCTCAGTAAACATATAGGAAAATCTCATGGCCTGTTATGATAAGTATTTATGTGTTGGCTGGTATGGCTTTTCTGGTCTCCGCTGAGCTCATTCACATTTGCAGGTCATCTGAGGGAGCGCTAATCTAGGCCACATCCCTGTGAGTCTGGGTCTGCTCCTTGTGTCTCTTCTCCTTGAATCAGCAGCCTGCTTCTCCATGTTCTCATAACAAGGGCAGAGGCACAAGGCTCGTCCCACTAAGCAAAGTTTTACTTGTGTCACTCTTCTGACATCCGCTGGAGCAAGTCACGTGGCCAAGTCCCAGATGTTACACTGTGGAAGAGACTTCTTTCCTGGCCCGATTGCTGTGGCAGCTTTGTGTAAATCACATGATCAGTTCTGGACTCTCCATTCTCTGAGTGGTCCACCTATCTTTTGCCAGCTACACTTTCTCTTAATTACTATAACTTTTCAATCAATTAAATTACTGCTTTATTTTTCTGCTTATTTTATCAGTTACTTACAGATCTGTGCTAAAATCTACAACTATTGTGGATTTGTCTACTTCTTTATTTCTGTCAACATTTTACTTCATGTATGCTAAAGCTATGTAGTTAGGTCTGTGCAGAGGTAAAAATTTCTTTTCTGATTAATTGACCTTTTTAGCAGTAAAGAAACATCTCTTTTAATCCCTAATAATTTTGTGTCGAAATTTACTTTGCCTGATACTAATATAGTTACTTATACCAGCTTCCTTATGATTGATTGGTGCTTGCTTACATGGTGTATCTTTCTCCTTCCTTTTAATTTCAACTTAACTATGTATGTGTCTGTATATTTAAAGGTGTTTCTTGTAAATAGTTATTTGAGTATAGTTTTTATATCTAGGCTAACAATCCTCTTCAGTTCCTCTTGTTGTGCTTTTGTGTATTGTTTTTAGCTACCACCTATTGAGTGTTTTCTGTATAGTAGGCTCTCTTCAAGGCATTTCACTTCTATTATTTCCAAATGGCAAACCACCCTACACAGCTAGAATCAGAGAGCTGATGATAATAATAATAGAAGCATATGTTTAAATGGTGCCTTAGAATGTTCTTCTGTGACCCAAATTCCTTTAAAATGAATGGAAGACAAACTAAACAGGTAGAAAATGGAAGAGGGGATATGTTATTCCAGTCTAAATTTGTTTCTTTGTAGGGAAATAAAATATTTTAATTTCAACTTCTTTGTGTAGAAAAATACTCCAACATTTTCAGTAGCAAATAGTCACCTAGATTTTTTTCTCCTAAATTACTGAAGCATTTAATAATCATTGACCAACAATATTTATTGTCTATTAATCAGACTTTGTTTTAATTTTTTTAATTTGCACATTTTTTTTATTTTTTTAGGATGCATCCATAATTTTATTACAAAACCTTTCTTTTGGCAGTAGTTGGTTACCGTGAGCCAGATACTGTGTGGCATAGCGTCTCTAATGTAATAATTGCATTCCTGCTCCTGAACCAAAACCGAAGTTACTTTATATCCTTCACATACAAGTTACCTGCACTCATTAATGGTGCAAATGCAACACAGTGGCGCATACTCCTTTTAGGGAGGAGGTGATGCAAAGGCATTAGAGTAAATGTTGGTAAGACTACAGACATTCCTTCTTGGGACTCTCTGTTTCTTCTCCCTCCCTCCAAATTACTTTGCTTTAAAAGAATCAGAATTACTAGTCTGAATAGCTACAGCACCCAAGTAGCATCACACCTCCCTCTCTCTCTCTCCCTCCCTCCCTCTCTCTCCTTCCCTCCCTCCCTCTCTCCCTCTCTCTCCCTCCCTCTCCTTCCCTCTCCTTCCCTCTCCTTCCCTCTCTTCCCCCTCAGCCCCTCTCCCCTGCTCGAGTTCTCTGGCTCTCTCACTCTCTAAAATAAAAAAAGTTAAAAAAAATTAAAAATGTAACTATAACACCCTCATCACACTAAAGATAAATCCTAGTAATTCCTTACTATCCAGAGTCAACTTTTAAGAAAGATAACCCGGGGTGCTTGGGTGGCTCAGTCAGTTAAGTATCCGACTTTGGCTTAGGTCATGATCTTGCAGTTTGTGAGTTCAAGCCCTGCATGGTGCTCTGTACTGGTGGCTCAGAGCCTGCAGCCTGCTTTGGATTCTGTGTCTCCCTCTCTCTGCCCTTCCTCCATGCACTGTGTGTGTGTGTGTGTGTGTGTGTCTGTCTGTCTGTCTGTCAAGAATAAATAAGCATTTAGAAAACACCCAGATGATTAGTTCTATCATCATAATTTCACTGCTCTATGTATGAACATAGCTAAATATCATCAAGTTATTACCTTACATTAACTAATCCACGTTTTCATAAAATTATATTAATAGTCTGTGCTATTTTACAGGATAAGCCACATCAAAGACTTCATTGAAAAATACCAAGGATCTCAGAGAAGCCCTCCCTTTTCCCTGGCCACAGCTCTTCCTTCCCTCAGATTGCTAGATGAAACACTCACACTGGAAGAAGCAGATTTACAGAATGCTGTAATCATTCAGAGACTCCAAAAAACCGCTGAACCTTTTAGAGAACTTTCATAACATTGATTTTTGATACACTAAGTGGAAAGTTTGCAGAGAAATGATGGTTGTAAATGAACACTCAAACCAAAATGAGGGAAAGTAGATCTGATTTGCTGGACTTTTGGTTAGAGCGCTATTTAACTCCCTCCTGATGAGAAGATTTTAAATAAGTACAAGTTAGGAATGTAAACTATGACTAGAAACTGTATTCAATGCACTTTTTCCAAAAGGCTACTCAGAAAACACTTATTTTCAAATACCAGTTATTCAACAATAAGATCTATTAAATCACTATATCCTATAGAATCTAAATATGGTATAAATTAGCAAATGTATTCACACATCATTCATTCAGATGGTCCCAACCAGCAGTGATTTGTTTCAATGTCAGCTATCTCAGATTTTTTAAATAGCAATACATTAAGAAATTTGTACATGCAAATTCAAAGCATCAATGTAATTATTTTATACCTGGGATACAGTCAGAAGGCTAGAAAGGACTACTTTCACCACAACTATGCCTGAACCTCAAAGTGTTCTCAGTTTTTATTTTCTAATGGCAAGCTATACTCAAATATTAATTTGGCACAGTATCTAAAATATATTTTTATTTAAGAATAAAATTGGGCATTGTAGTATAATGTCAATACTAATCTGCCTATTCACATTTCTATACTTTCAAGAAGTGTAATCTTTAAAAAATTCTATCCAGGAATCCAACTTGATCCCCTATTTTATTTTCTTTTGAAAATTAGGGTTTTGTTTTTAGCTAACATTTTGAGTAAACCTTTCATTTGCTACCACTCACGTAGAATCTGTTCTAATGCCTGTGTTGGCACATTGCTACTATTTTTTAAATGCATCACGTGAACTACGGTTTCCTATTCCATATATCAGAGTCAACCTGTGTATACGTTAAAGGATTATTTATTTACGTTCTGATGCCACCAAGGGAAACATGTTTATTTTAAAGTTCTAACTAAAACTGGTTAGACTTGAATATTTCATTGTCAGATTGAATTCCCTTGCCTGAACATAAGTTTAAGAAGCTTATTTTGCAAATTCTCTATTTGAATCTTATTTAAAGTGAAATGTACATTCAATGTGCCAAGAAACTAAGTAGCCATACCTGTCAGCAGTAATGTCCATAGGGCAGTAGTGGGTATCTGCCGGAAAGAACAGTTCTCAAACTTTTTGGTCTCAAGACCTTTTGTTTATGTGTGTTATATATATATAACATTGAAAATAAAAAGTTAAAAGATATTTATTCAATAAAATAATAAGCACATGTTAGTATAAATCACATTTTAATGAAAAATGCATTTTCTAAAGATTTCGTGAAAAAAGTGGCATTGTGTTCCATTTTTTGCAACTGTCTTTACGGTCTAAAAGAAGACAGATGGAACCTCACGTCTGCTTCCACATTCAATCTGTTGTGATATTGCACACCATGTAGCTGCTAGTAAACGCAACTGTATGTTCATGAGAAAATGAAAAAAAAAAGCAAATAATGTCTTAGTTTGATTCTGAAAATAGTTTTAACTTTGTGGACCTCTTGAAAGAACCATTCTTACAAAGCAGTGGTTCACAGTAATTCTCAAACATTCATGTAAGAATCACTTGGAAAGCATTTCAAAATGTCTGTTCCAGGCACCTGCCAGACGCATTCTGATTTATTGTGTCTGGGATGGGTCCCAGATCCTGCAGGTTTAATTTCATCTGATTCTTAGGTACACAGGAGAAGTACCTGTGTTCAGGAAATCCAACACAATGCTTCTTCCCTAAGAAAGAAAACCTGCCTGCTTCATTCACTGTGAACAGTGGAAGACTCCACTGAAATGGGACTTCTAGACCTTTAAGTTGTGTCCTTATCTCACTCAGTTGGTCCTTAGACTGTTCCCCTCTCACTCTTAACTAATCATGATAGAAACTTATACTTCATCTTCTCTAAGCAGAGCTGAGATGAGGGTGGAACATTTAAATGAGATTTTTAATAGAAGCTCAGGAATAACAAAAGGGAAATATACACATAGCTAGGTGACCTGGTTTATAAGATATGCCTTCTGTTTGAGGTCCATAGTAAGAGTGCTTGCTTTTCTGGCTCCCAGCCTTACAAATGGTAGAGGCCTGTCCTTTTATTAGGAAGAGAGAGAGAGAGCAAAGGAGAGCCTTTTGCTTTTGTCATTTACTCCCAGAAATGAACAGATATATAATAGAAAATACTGTCAGTGATGTTTACAGCTCTGTTAGAGCTCTCTCTCTCTCTCTTTAGTGAAACAAAAATAGTGGCGTTTTGACAAAAAATGAAAGGATGGTAAAAATCAGCGAACTGTTTCAAATATAAAATGATTGTTAGTGTATTTTTCAGCCTCTAAGAAAATGTTTCCCTAGACCTATCATGAAGCATTTTATAATTTGATATGCATAATTCTAGTCAATATGCGATTCTGCATTTTTTTTCTATAAAGGGGCTTCTTGTTGGAAATATTTTTCTTGTACCTATAGAAAAGCCTCCTTTGCGGATTTTCCAGTTTATAATTATTTATCCACAAGATACATAGGGGGCTTTCTTGTGTGTACATGTAGAATACACCCCAGTGACAAGTTCCTACAAAGACCCATCATCAGCAGTAACCTTCATTTTTTAACTGTGAAAACTTTCATTAATGTGAATAATATTCTCAGAGGTTTTCTAAAATGAGAATCATCTGATAAAGCTGTCTACCTTAAAGTTTAAAATTGTAAAGTTGTTAATTAAATATGTAGAATACACAAAACATACTTTAGAAAATATAGACTGAATTTGGTTTGGCAAGGGAAGGCAGACTTGAAAATCATCAAACACTTTGGGTGTAGGACACAATTTGACCTGTGTAGTTGCTTCAGAACTCGTAATCAGTTTCTTGAGAATCATTGTTAAGGCTGATACATAGAAGTACATTTCTAGTTTTACGGATTCTAATTTAATGGTTAAATTACTATGCGTTACGCAGGCTACAAAACTGGTCTTATTTATTTTATATACTTTTCTCATTCAGAATACTTTTTTCATTGTGTTTGTGTTAAAATATAGTATGTTTGCATCTATTTCAGTGCCTTATTTTAAAAGCAATCTTTTGCTAATGGTTAAAGAACTGTTGTCTTTAGAATGAAATAATTCATTAAAAGGATCTGTGAAATAATCTACATTTGTCTCATAAAATAGTTACATCTGGATGCATTTGTTATTTTTATCTGGCAAAGACCTTCAGTTTGAGAATGAACGTTTATTAGGTGCCTTCTGTTTGTCAGGTACTTTAATCAGTGTTACTTTCATTCAATACTCAAAAGTGTTAAGATATGGTAGTTTTAATACTCAGAGGTAGATGTTTTAAAAACCATTTGTGTCCTGAGTTGAACTAGCATGAAAACTCCTTGGTAGAGTTTACTTCTTTGTTCTTTCTCTAAGTACAAACCATTTAATTAAAAAATTGCTCATCACACTAAATCTTCAAATAGAAGTGGCTAATTGAGTAGACTAATATTTGGCTCTTTGTCATTTATTTTAAATATTTTTTCACAGGTAATTCATACTCATTGTGGAAAATTAGAAAATGCAGATATGCTGAAATGATCTGTAAATCACCTATTTCACCTTTCAAACATAACCTCTAATAACATTTTGGTGTTCATCCTTTCAGATATTTTTAAGTGACTCAGTGTTTAGTTTTATTTAATTAAAAGGCAGGCTTCTTGGTTATTGTAATCCTGCTGTTTTATCTCTTGAAGTCTAACATATCTGTCTTTAAAAATTTATATTAGGAACATCATTTTAGGAACAATAGCTGTTAGGGACAGATGCCTTGTATTTTAATTATATTTCTGGGTAAAAAAAAAAAAAGATGCAGGGCATTTTTTTTTTAACTTTTCTCTCAAAATTAAAACTGTGGTAGTATGTGCTGCAGAGTACAAATATTGGGAATGAAGTGTTCCCAGGCCTAAAAACGCAAATAAAATGTATGTAAAGGTAGATTATTCAAAGAAATTTCAGCTTGAGTTTTAGTTTCCAAAGAATTAAATATTTAGCACATGTATCATCTAATTCTCCTTCCACTGTTGATAAGGCTGCAATCAAGGAAACAGAAGGTACCCATTTTGTAGGTTAAAGAATTGAGGCATATTTTGCAGTATAAGGAAATAATCACTACTTTGTACACCTGAAACTAGTATACTGTTCTGTGTCAGTTACACCTCAAAAAGAATTGAGGCATTGGAAATGGAATGGCTTGCTTTAGACCGGATGGTGCATACTTTAGGATTGTATTTAGCCATGACAGAAAATCTAAACTCATAGTAGCTTCAAAATAAAATGTTACTCATTTCCATGCAAAATTTGGATGGAAGCAATTCAGGGCTGGTAGAAGCATTTCATGAAAGGTCAGACTCGTGTTGCTTGTCTCCACATACCATCACTGACCTCCATGTCTCAAGATGACTGTCCTAGCACCAGTCACCACATTTGCATTTCATCCAGTGGGAAGAAGCACACACCTTTCCCTTTAAAAACAAAAGCAAAACAAACAAAGTAGCTTTATTGGGACGTAATCTACCTTACCATTAGCCCAATTAAACTGTACAATTCGGTGGCTTTTAGTATAACCACAGGATCACCACAATCTGATTTCAGAGTGTTTTCATTCTGTCTAGTGTTTTCATTCTAGAAGAAACCCTGTACTCAACTGCCCTCAGTTCTACACTCTGTTGATGCACCTATTCTGGACATTTTGTATACATGGAATCATACAGTATATGGTTTTCGTATCTTTTCACTTAATGTTTCCAAGGTTCATCCATGTCCTTTTTATTGTGGAATAATAAATAGTCCACTGTATGGATACACCTACCACATTTTATTTATCCATCAGTTAAGGGACATTTGGGTTTTCACTTTTTGGTTATTTTAAATCTTGATATGAATATTTGTGTTCAAATTTTTGTGTGAGCATGTTTTTTTTCTAGGGTATATACTTGGGAAGAATTGCTGGGGCATATGCTAATTCCACGTTTAACTTTTTGAAGAATTGCCAACATTTTCTATAGCACCTGCACCAGTTTACATGCCCACAAGCAATGTGTGATTTCTCCACGTCCTCCCCAGTGCTGTTATTGTTGGTCTTTTTATTCCTAGCCATCCAGTGCTGTGGGATCTTGTAGTTTTGGTTTTCCCTAATGACATAAGCATCTTTTCATGTGCTTATTTTTTGTCTATTGAAAAGTACCTCTTGAAATCTTTTGCCCGTTTTTAAGTGTTTTATTGTTAAGTTGTAAGTGTTCTTTATATATTCCAGTACCAGCCCTTATGATGTGGGGATATTTCTCCCATTCAGAGGGTTGTCTTTGCACTCGTTGGATTGTTTGCAGCACAGTTGTTCATCTAGATATGGTCCAGCTTGTGGTGTCCTAAGAAACGGCTGTCTAACCCAAGGTTGTGTAGATTTGCTCCTGTTTTCTTCGAGGTGGTGTATACTTTTACCTTTACGCTTACGTCCGTGGTGCATTTTTACTGACTTCACACACTGAAGTCTGAAGTCAGTGTGTGATGTGACCCCTTCTCTCGTAAGGACTTTTCTGGAACGCTGCTCTCCAGCCATCCACCGGCCAGAACTTAGCTACATGGCTATACTATGCCATCTGTGTGAGGCTGGACAGCGTGTGTTTCAGGCATCTTGTATTAAACTTGACCGGTTGGAAGCCTCTCGGCCACAATCTTAGTCTAAACAAGTCCATTCTATAGCTTCGTTTTCCAAATAAATTGATCTGGCGACTTTCACCGCCAGGATTTAGCAGGGGTGTAGCGCGAACCGCCGCTGGCTGTCCGTCTCTCCCTCTCTCTCTCTCTCCCTCCCCCCGGGACCTTCCCCGAGGAGAGCGGTCCCCAGGGACTTCCCGGCCGCCTCTCCACCCCACCCCCGCTCCCGCTGCGAATTGGGGCTCAAGGCACTTCGCCTGTGTGGAAACGAAACAGCACTTCGCGGCTTCCCGCCGCCCCGCGCGCCGCCCGCCCCTCGCCGCGCCCACTCGGCCCCGGGGCCGCCCTCTCCGCGGGGCCCGGGGCGCAGGCCGGCCGATAACGCCGCAGGGCAGCGGCCGCGGGCGGAGCTGCCGCGCGCCATGGCCTCGTCTCCCGGAGCGCCCCGGGCCCTGGCCGTCCAGGCGCCGCCGCCGCCGCCGCCGCCGCCGCCGCCGCCGCCGCCGGAAGCGCGCACCTCGGAGCGCGGCGCGGGGAGCGCGGGGCGGGGGGGGGGGGGAGCTGGGGCTGCGCGTGGGAGGCGGAGGGAAGGGGCGCGGGGCCCCGGCCCGGGGCTCCAGATTTCCGACCCCCACCTCCCACCCCCTTGGTGGACTCGGACCGCTGAGAGCCGAGAGGCCAGATGCTCGCGAGTCCTGGACAAGTGAAGTAACCCGCTGGGTGCGTCTTAGCCAGGCTGGCGGGACCAGGGCAGGTCTCTGGGCTCCCGATTCCCAATCTAGGGCTGTTGTCCACCACACCCCGGGTCTTCCCAGGGCGCCCCTGTACCCCGGGCAGGTGGGACTTTCCGGTGTGTGTGCGGGGCTGCCCCTCACCCCAGGCTCCTGGCACAGCGTGCAGGCTCAGCCAGCCTCTCAAAACCTGGCACCAGGCTCTCTTGGGCCCTCGCCCCCCAGAGATGACTTCCTGGCAGCCGGCTTCCCAGTGAGGGTGGAGGGCAGGTGGGAAGGCAGGGGTGTCCTCGTCTTTCCTCATCTCCTGCGTGTTCGGGGCGGGGCGCCTGCCCGGCGGTGTTGGAGAGGGGTTAGGACCTCCGAGCTTGCCGCTGGACGCACAGGTCCGTTGCTTGCTCTGCGCGCAGTGGTCCGTCGTGGCGCCGCTTCACCTGGTTTCCCTTTGTTGCCTCAGTTCTTCCTCTCAGACGCCTCAGAGCAAAGGATTTGTGGCCCCTAAGAAAGAAAGTGAGATAAGGAGCCCCCTGGAGACCCTCATTTCCCAGGGAAGTTCGGGGTGAGATTAATGGCAAGAGGGAAAACTGAAGTGCCAGGCTTACATTCTCCTAACAACCCTCCGAGGTGTATTTTTTACCCCGTTTTACACATGAGGAAGTGAAGCCCAGCCACGTTTCAGTACCTTGCCCTAGAAGTGGCAGACAGAATTTGAATCCAAGTTAGTCTAGCACCAAAACCGGTGCTCCCTTAACTGTGAAAGGCTTGTGATTTAAGTGGGTGAAACTGTCATCCTCAAGGTTCCAAGAGAGTTTCAGCTGGAATTTCTCTTTCCAGTGACTTCTATGTGACAGAAGCTTGCTAGGAGTGTTTAGGGGGAAACAAGAGTCCCATGGGGTGAAGTGGGGCTATCAAGTTGGATTCTGCCTGTTAATAAAATTTTCTGGAAGTTGAAATAATGTTCACACCAATGTCAGAAAAGGACATCACATTTTGCCCTGTGTGTGGTTCTCTTCTGAGAACAGGAAGAGTGTGCAAAGGATATGATAAACCCTTATCTAGCAAGAACTTCCCTTCAGAAGGGCCCATTTGGGGTGTCCCGCAAGATACTAAAATGGGTAAAGTCATAGTCCCCTCCACTCCCCCTTACGTCCCTGAGCAAAGGATGAAAAGGAAGGATTCCCAGCATCTTTTGGAGAAACAGCCTTTTACATAGTGTCTTCATGGCATTTATTTCTTCAGCATATCTATACTGAGCATATGCCAAATATTGCTCTAGGTACTGGGGACATGGTGGTGAATAAAAAATTATAGTGCATGCTCTCAGAGAGTTTATATTCTTGTGGGGAGAGGCAGGGAATAAATGAGAACATATCAGATAGTATAATTGAGAGAGAGAGACATGGGTAGTCAGGGAAGGCTTCTCTGAGATGACATTCAGGCTTAGACTTGAATGGCAAGGAGTCAGCTCTGCAAAAACTCGGAGGAAAAGCCTTGTGGACAGAAGGAACAGGAAGTGCAAAGGCCCTGAGGCAGCAATGGGCATGGTCATTTTGAAGAATAGCAAGGAAGCCACCATGGTTGAGGAGAGCTGTTGAAGTGAGGTGGGAAGGGGGGGGAGGGGCTGACTGTGGATTCCTGTAGGCCCCATGGGAAGGATGCGGAATTTTATTCAAACTGCAATGGCAAGCTGTTGGAGGGTTTTAAGCAGAGATGAGACATGATCAAATTTATGTTACACGGCTGCATAGGGAGTGGACAGTAGGGAACGAGAGCAGAAACAGGGAAGCCATTTAGGAGGCCACTGATCGATTTGGTGGGGGGATTGGGAAAGAGAAATCAAGGGCTCCTAGGTTTGTGGCTTGATCTGCTGAGTGGACATGGAGGCCGTTTAATGCAATGGGGACAATAGGGTTAGGAGTTGGGTTGGACAATGGGTGGAAATCAGGAGTTGTGTTTTGACCATGCTTAGCTGAAATGCCGGGTAGGCAACCATGTGGGGCTGAGTAGGCAGTCGAATATTCCAGTCTGGAGTTCACTGGATAGCTTAGGGCTTGTGAGATACGCACACATTTGGAGTCATAAACAATACTTTATCTCAGTGATGGGCTGGGAAACAGTCTCCCCAGGAAAATAAAGAAAGCACCTCTGATATGTAGTGTTTGCTGATATCTGTGGTATAAATTCGCCACGGCTGATTTCAGGCTGCCAGTGGTTCAGCGCTGGCAGAAATCCTGAACATTAAACTCCGCTCCTGGAGCAAATAACACTCGGCTTCGTTTGTGCATCAAAACAACTCTTGAAGTTGGCAGGAATGTTCCATTTGACAGACGAGGCTTAGATTCAGTGATCTATTCAAGGTCACACAGGGAGTTGGTGGCAAAGTTGGGGGCCTCCTGACCCCCCCAGTTCCCTCTGGCTTGCTGACTCAAAGTAAAACAGACTGTAGCAGTAAGCACGGAGAGGGAAGTGTAAGGAAGAACTTCCACTGTGGAATCTTTGAGAGGTCATGGTTTAGGACTTTTTTTCCCTCCTCTTTGCCTCACTTCCTTTTAAGATGATTTAGGGCAAATCGGGACTGAGAGGTTACTGGAAAAGCCCTCCAGACATAGGGACCTCAGGATGCTTATGGGGGTCAGGAGGGTGTGGGGAACTGTGTGTGTGTGTGCGCGCATGCGCGTGCAGGTGGGGGGCTTAGCTCCTGCGTCTCTCCCCAGGACAGCAGAGCTGGTCACCTCTCATTCTGTACCAAGGTGTGCTATGGCATTGGTGGGATCCCCAACCAGGTGGCCTCCAGCGCCACTGCCTTTTACCTCCAACTCTTCCTACTTGATGTGGCACAGGTGAGTGTGGACAGCAGCACAGGGCCCCCCATCTTCCTTGGTACCCACTTCTTCCACCCCTACCTGTACTTCACTTGGCAGATGGCACTTCTGTCCCCAACCTGACAGGAAGCCAAGTGCCTTTGAGGGCAACCTCCTCGAGGATGTTTACTGCAGGCTTTTTGTAGTGAAAAATCGGGAAACAATATGAATGCCCAACAATACAGAAGTAGTTGTATAATAAGTTGTGCAATATCCACATAATGGACTATTCTGTAGCCATTCAAAAGAATGAGCTAGATCCATACCAGTTGACTTGGAGGGATTTCCGCAATGACCCTCAAGTGAGAGAAGTTACTTTGAGAGAACAGAATACAAATTGATCCCATTTTACCAAAACAAAGACACGCCCCATGTATGTAGGTACATGAGTATGTCTATGTGACTATATATGGTTAAAATACAAGCATGGAGAAAATAAATTACAGAAGGATATCTATAGGCTGTTAATGTTGGCTATAGGAGGGAATGGTGGATGGAGGACAGAGGGGAAGCAGAAAAAAGATTTCTAATATAGTACCTATGATTTTTTTTAATGACACTGATACGATCTCATTTAGGTAAAATTATAAATTCTGAATGCACATGAATAAATGCCTGAAAAGGTGATCACCAAAATGCTCTGGCAGTTGTCTCAGGATGGGGGGATTTCAGATGAGCTTTGCTCGTATTTTTCTGTACTGTTTGAATGTTTTTATAACGAGTGTGTCATTTATGTAATCAGAAAAACGAATAAAACATTTACATTGTGAAACAAAAAGCCTACCTCTGTCACCCTTCTTGCACTGAGCCACCTCAGATGAGGGCCACCAAGCCTCCTCCAGAAGTGGCTGGGCATGAGTGATAACGGGAATGTGCCAGTGTGTGCCTGTCAGCTCCTCCCCTGGCCCCTCTCTTCACTAGTGCAGGCGTGCCCTTAGAGCCTTCTGGATTTGTGCCCCTGGAAAGAGACCAAATAGACCTTCACACCACAGTTCTGCCCCCTGCCAGGTTGCCAGCACTTTCTCCTGGCAGGTGGGCAGGCCCAGACACCCCTCTCTGACGCTGCGGGGCCTTGGCTATCCCCCCCCACCCCCCGACCTGTGCTTTTCAGATCCCTGCTGCCCAGGTGTCACTTGTCCTGTTTGGAGGAAAGGTGTCTGGGGCAGCTGCTGACCCTGTGGCTGGGTTCTTCATCAACAGAAGTAGGAGGACAGGGTCTGGACGACTCATGCCCTGGTGAGCGGCCCCACAGCCCCACAGATCCTGGCTCCCAGCCCCCGTGGAAAGCCAGTGGATGGTTAGAGGACAGGACAGTAATAGGTGCTGGTACCCAAGTAGGTCAGGCTGAGCCATGCAGGAGTTCAGAGATATTCCTAGGGGCTTTCCCTCACCAGGTGGCGCAGGGCTGGACAAAGCCTCCAAGGCTTCCAGGCCAGATCTAGGGGTCTACTTGTGGCCAGGGTGGGCTGGAGGCCTTGGAAGGCCTGGATACAGAGAATGGGCAAGTGGAGGCCCCAAGTGCCCAGAGTTCTGCAGTGAATGGCCCCACACTGCAGGCTACCGCCACCTCCCCCCGACCACCCTGAGAGACCCAGCCCGGGGCTCCTCTTGGGGACGGAGGATTTCTGCCCAGAGGGGTTTGGTTGTTCCAGGTTTGCCCTTAGAGTCGCCCTGTCCTGGTGCCCTACCTCGGCTGTGCTTCCACAGGGTGCTGGGCTGTACGCCCTTCATCACGACGGCCTACTTCCTCCTGTGGTTCCTGCCCCCCTTCACCAGCTTGCGGGGCCTCTGGTACACCACCTTCTACTCCCTGTTCCAGGCCCTGGCCACGGTAAGCAAGTGGCTCCCCTGCCCGGGGCCTGGACTCCGGGAACCCCAGAGAGGGCCATTGGCCACTGTGAAGTCTGTGTGGAGGGGAGAGGGTAGGTGTCCTGGAGGGCCCCACTGCTGGCACCTGCTCACCCCTCCGGCCCTACGCCCCTTCCTCTGGGCTACAGGGGATCAGCCTGGCAGTGCCAGCCTGCTGCAGGGACCGGCTTGGGCCTGGGGGCTGTGGTCCCGGGCCCCCAGAGGCTGCGTCTGGGCCGCGGGGGCCAGCCTGAGCCCGGCCTGGGCGCCCAGTTCTTCCAGGTGCCCTACGCGGCGCTCACCATGCTCCTGACCCCCTGCCCGAGGGAGCGGGACTCGGCCACCGCGTACCGTGAGTGCGGGCGTGGGATCGGGCGGGAGGCCGCCGCCCCCGGGCCCGCCAGCGCTGGTCACCTGGCGCCGCTCTGCCTCAGGGATGACCATGGAGATGGCGGGGACGTTGATAGGGGCCGCCGTCCACGGCCTCATCGTGTCGGGCGCCCACGGGCCGCACAGGTGCGAGGACGCCGCACTCCCCGGACCGGTCGCCGTCTCTCCCGACGCGGTGAGTGCCCACGCCACCCTGTCCTCGCTCGCTTCTCGCTCCCTCCCGCTCCTCCGGCGGGACTCGGCGTCCTGCCTCCCTCTAAAGCAGACCAGCAAGAGGGGAGAGGGGTGGAGAGGGACCACAGGCAGGGAGGGGCAGAGGAGAGGGTCTGACGTCCCTGCAGAGCTTGGGAGGAAGCGTCTCCTGTGGCCTGTCCCACTCAGCCCTGACTAGGTGGCCCCCACCCCCAGCCTCACCCCCGGTGTGCAAGGACAAGGGAGACCTGGGAGCAGTCCCCCTTCCTCTCCCTGCAAACCAGATCTCTCTTCAGCAACTAAGGGACATGCATCTATTTTATCCATCAAGTTCAGCGACTTTTCCCTTGAGCAAGTGATACCATTATCCAGCGGAACCCCAGGAGCCATCATTTAGTCCTCTCTCTTCAATCGTTACCCCCCGCTCCAGCCCATTACCAACTCCTCTCCGTGTTTTAGACCGCAGATCTGGAATCAGGTCATGACCTGCATCCCCACCTGCTCCAGCCTGGCCCACACACCAACATCTCCCCGGTCACCCCAGTATTGCAACAGCTTCCCACACGGGCACCCCAGCTTCCAGCCCTTCCCCCAGCACAGTCAGGTGGCCATTGTAAAGGAGTTCCAGCATGGGTGGCCCTCACCTTCAGGTCCTGGCGCAGGTTGCTCCTCCCCGGGTTTGCTTTTCTCTGCGTCTTTCTTGTTTGCCAGCTCGTTTAATAAATATGTCAGATTTACAAAAAAAAATTATACAGCTCTGGTTCTCAAAGTGCGGTCCCTGGACAGCAGCAGCAGCAGCAGCACCTGGAAACTTGTTAGAAAGGCAAATCTTGGACCCCACCCCGATTTACAAATTTTGGGAGGAGGCCAGCAGTCCATATTTGAACAAGCCCTCCAGGGGATTCTGCCCCCCACCCGGGCTTGAGAATCAATGGGAGGAGAATAGTAGCACATCTTGGCCCAGTGCCCACTGAAGAGACATGACAATGAAGTCCCTTGTTTCCATCCCCAGACCCATCTGCAGGGCCAGCTACGAAATTTGCCTTTTACAGTGCAAAATGAAAACACGGGGCTCCAGAGACAGCAGGGAAGTCAGTCTGTCCTTCCCACGGCCCACCGCCCTAACCGAGGGATTGTTTGGGTCCAGGTGCATGAGGGGCCCCACCAAGTTGCCCTCAGGCCCATCATGACGCTGCCAGCTGAGGGTCAGAGGTGGTGGCCTTGCCCCTCCCAGACTGACTCCACCCACATGCATGTTCACCCCCCACTCAGGCCTCCACAGGCCCCCTCCCCAAAGGTACCAGGTCACTCTCTGGGTGCGGATGACAGGGGCCTTGGGTTGGCCTAGCCTAAAGTGCAAAGGAATGGGAAGCAGGAGGCTGAGACCCCACCCCCAGGAGGTGGAGCCTCCTGTGAGCCAAAGCACAAAGCTTCAGGTACGTCACGTCCCGCTGTACCGTCCCATCAGACTTCACTCACAAAACACGAATTCATAGATAAAATGATCAAGCATTTCAAGACGGTGACAGCAGAGCATTAACGCCTACCCCAGCACCGTCCTGAATGTGGGGTCCTGTGCAACCGTGCTGAGCCCACCCAAGCCTGCCTCCTTCTTTCTTCCCTTCCCCAGAGGCGACCTTTTCCTGTAGCAGGTGACTGTTACTCCTGTGCATGTCTACATATATTTTATTACTTGTATATCTTCCCCTGGGTGACAGGGAGCACCGTTTCTGTTGTTCACATTTGTCTGTGTCATTGTGAGTCACACTATATTGTAACTGTTGGCTCATGAGTCTGTCTTCCACACTCGAAGCAGGAGTCACTTATTCACCACTGTAACCTCAGGGTCTAGCTTGCAGAAGTCCCAGCAATAAATCTGTGCCTTAAAAAATGAGAGAGAAGGAGAGAGGAAGGGCTCAGACCCTTGGTGGCATGGATGCCCTCCTATTCATGCAGGAGCCACAGGGGCAGCAGAAGGACCATTCTGGGCCCTGAGATCTCCATCTCCTGCTGTGGTGATTGGGAGGAGGGGCACCCAGCATCCTTGGGCTTGGGCTGAGGGTCCCTCTGCCCCCATCGGGGTGTCCCCTCTTCCGTAGGTGGGAGACATCACCTCCACCCCAGTTCTGTCCTGTCCCATAGACTCGTCTCTACTCCATTGCCTCCGCTGTGGTTGCTGTGACCTACCCTGTGTGCAGTAGTTTGCTCTGCCTAGGGGTGAAGGAGCGACCAGGTAAGGGAGTGCAATCAGAGTGTGGGAAGCAGAAGCAGGGACAGGACTCCTCTGGGGCGTGGGTTTTGGTTTTGAACTCTGCCAAGCCCAAGTGTCACTTTCCTGTGTCACAGGCTCCTCCGTCCCAGCCTCAGGCCCAGGCCCGAGCTTCCTGGCTGGGCTGGTGCTCACTGTCCGGCACCCACCTTACCTGAAGCTGGTCATCTCCTTCCTGTTCATCTCAGCAGCCATTCAGGTACCTCTGGCCTTGGCTCTAGCCATACTGCCCTGTGTATGTTCGGCTTCGGTCTCCCGGCTCCACCAACCAGAGTTGGGCTTTAATAGGGAGAAATGGTGGCTGGCACGGGGCCTAGGGAGTTTGGTGCACGGAGGAGAGAGACCTGGACAGAGCTTGTGGGGCTGGGAGGGTCAGGGCCCCGATGCTAGGAACCTGACAGAATCTGCGTGGTGAGGTCCACTAGCCAGGCAAGAGTGAGGAGGGACTAGAAATGGTTATTCATCCCTGTGTCAGGGCTAAGTGTCCTCTGTGGGGGAGGGGATTGCATGATGGCAGCAGCAACCCGTATTCGAGGTCCCAAAGAAGAGGCCAGACTTGAGACCTAGGCCTTGCCCTTGACTTCTGAGTTCCTGCCATTCCCTATGCAAGCCTACTTCCTGTTGGTCTCCTCAGGTGGAGCAGAGCTACCTGGTCCTGTTCTGTACACATGCCTCCCGGCTACATGACCATGTCCAGGGCGTGGTGCTAACCATCCTGGTGAGTGGTCCTGAGGTGGCAGAGGCAAGGTCAGTCAGGGGCCTAGGTTGGGGAACTATGTGGTCCTTGACAAGACATGGCATAGCCGGAATTCTGGTCAACATTCTGGACTCTGCTGTGATCTTAGTCATCTGCGCTCCAGCAGAGGGTGGGATTGGGTCCGGGGTCATAAAGTTCATAGCCACTGGTTCCAATCTGGGGGCAAAGTGGAGTTCGAGCATCCCACCTAAAAGCCAGGGCTTCTGGAACCTGGGTGGGTAAAGACATTGGCAGCACGGCCCGGACTGGGATGATTCTGTCTGTTCACAGGTCTCAGCTGTGCTGAGCACGCCACTGTGGGAGTGGGTTCTACAGCGATTTGGGAAGAAGACATCGGCCTTTGGGATCTGTGTGAGTGAGGCAGGAAGCAAGGGCCGAGGTGCCTTCAGGGAAGGTGGTGGGGTCAGGGAAGTGGCCTTGGGGCCTCGGCCTCCTGGGAGCTGGCAGGGCTGATCTGTATTTGTTTGTCTTCGATCCCTAGCAAAGGACCAGGTGCAGGGTCATTAGTAAAGACGGGTGAATGTGGGACTGAAAGAGCAAGTCCGGGGCAGGTGGAGGGATCAGCTAGTGTATCTATCTCCCCAGGTGATGGTGCCTTTTGCAATCCTGTTGGCTGCTGTGCCCACAGCACCTGTGGCATATGTGGTGGCCTTTGTATCTGGCATGAGCATTTCTGTGTCCTTGCTGCTACCCTGGTAGGCTGGGTGAGGGGGAGGGGTGGGAGCATCATGTCCTTCCTCATGGGTATGTCCTCTTTCACATCCACCTGTTGTCCCAGGCCCCCTGTGCCCAGCCTGTGCTGGGTAGGGCCCTCCCACATGCAGGAGACGGAGGCCACCAGCTCAGTCGCTGGAGCTCTCCTGAAAGAGCACCAGACAGCAGGAACGGTGGGCAGCTGTGTTGGGGGAAGGGAGGAAACACAAGCACACATATTGCCTGGCTCCCTGTGGGCCACTCCTGGTCCTGGGCAGCAGGAACCCAAGGATGGATCCGATTTGGTCTCTGTCCCCGGAAAGCTCTTGTGTTGATGGCTACCAAGGGGACAAAAGGGGTAATTCTGCAGCCCCTTCCCCCAGGTCCATGCTTCCAGAGGTGGTGGATGACTTCCAGCTGCAGCACCAGCACGGCCCAGGCCTGGAGACCATCTTCTACTCATCCTATGTCTTCTTCTCCAAGCTTTCCGGCGCAGGCGCCCTGGGCATCTCCACTCTCAGTCTGGGGTGAGTCCCAGGGCTGGACTGTACTAGAGGCACAAAAGACTAACTCCCACTGGAGTGGGAGGAAGAGGGCAGAGTTCTCCACCCTAATGGGCCAGGGGACACCCATGAGTCAGGGACCCAAGCTCTGCTCTTTAGAGAGTGTAGGGGAGCCACCTGCCTCAGGTTGCCCTGTGCACATGACTGAGAGGGGCCTTTCTGGGGGCTGTACCCCACATTCTTAGTTTTGTCTGAGCTCCTCCCTGGCCAGCCCATCCTCTCAACTCTCCCTTCCGCCATGATCAGGCTGATCTGGCCAGGAAGTGAATCCAAATTTCAGGGTAGTGTGGGGGTGGGGTATCTGGGACCCCTCCTGCAGGGAGCCGGGCTCCATGAGATCTGAGCTGGATGCGTGGGATGCTGTGTCTCCAGGTTTGCGGGGTATGAGGCAGGAGCCTGCAAGCAGGCGGAGCAGGTGGTGGTGACCCTCAAGGTCCTCATCGGCGCCGTGCCCACCTGCATGATCCTCACCGGTCTGTGCATCCTCATGGTCAGCCCCACTCCAAAGGTGCCCAGCCAGAACTCCCGCCGGCTGAGCCTTCAGAGGTGGGCACCCCATGCACACGGGTACACAAGGCAGGGAAGCACAAACATCCACTGGTGTGAGGTTGACCGGTCGGCAGGTGCCCCGAGACACGTACGCGGTTGAGCACTCCTGCTTCTGCAGACTCTGCACTTAGCTTTGGTGATGCCATCTTCTCCTGGATTTTCTTCAGCTGCTTTGCTCATCCCTTCTCAGTCTCCCTCCCTCGATTACCTGTCAGAGGGTGGTGTGGAAGGGCTCCCTTCTCAGCCCCTGGCCCCCTCACCTCATCCACTTGCTTGATCTCAAGCACCTCTTGTGCCCGGTGACTCCTAAAGCTGCCCCTCCCCCCTGGACTTCCTTCAAGTTCCGGAACCACATGGCGGGCTCTGATTTGCACATCTCCTCCTGATGTCCCACCAGTGTGGAGTCAGTTTTGATGAGCCCCGAACTGCCGAACTCATCTTCTTCCCCCATTAGGCTCCTCCTCCTGTGATGGCACCATCCTCTAGCCTGGGAGCTGAAAGCTGGGTTGTCTTCTACTCTTTCCCCCACAGGTTGTGCTGAGCCACTCCCTGAGCCTTGTCCTTCCCACTTCCGAGCACTGATCCCTCCGCACAGGGATGAGATACCCACTGGCTGGCCTTCCCAGTGGACTGTGGGGGATCTGGACGGCTAGGGCTGTGTTTTATTCACTTCCGTGAACCAAGCCCAGCACAGAGGCCACAGCCAAGCTGGTGCTGCAGCGTCAACACGTCCGGCCCAGTGGCTTTCACGAGCACGTGGCCGCATTTTTGGAGATGCTCACACACTCAGAACTTTGAGCACGTGTGCATACAGAGGACTGTACAGGATTGGCAGGAAGTGGCATTGTCATCCGTCCCTCATTCTCAGTGTGGATGGCTCAGACTTGGGCCGAGTAACACTGAGATCACATGTCACACTCGGAGTGACATGCACATGGGGAATTGTTGGGGGGACTTGGGGAAACAAGGGCTGTAGCTTTTCCCAAGGGGCTGTGAAGGGGAGGAGTTGCTAGGATGGCAGGGACCTGCCACTTCCATCGGGCGTGGGGTCTATGGCAGGACAGAGTCCCCTTCCACCCTCATCTTTCTCTTTGGCCCCTTTTCCTTTTACAGGCGGACCAGCTACACCCTTGCTTGAAGTCTGAGCTTGCGTGGGCTGGAACAGCAGGAGCCAGCATCTTCTGGGCTCGACGTTCCTTTCTTCTCTGCCCCTTAGCACACTTACTTCGAAGGTTACATGCGACCCATCTTTTCCCCTGGGATATGGAGTCTTCAGTGACATTTCCTGAAGGGACCAGCCTGGTCTCCAGTTCCCTCAGCCGTCATTTCTTGCCTGTTGACCACAGACCAGGTCAGATAGGCCTGTGCCCCTGACCACCCAGCTCCAGGTAACCTTGACCTGGAAAGCATCCCAATAGCAGCTATTCCTGGAAAAAGGAAGCCCACAACCTGCTCACCCGACAGGACAGACACACAGACCTCTTGTTCCTCCTGACACTCCAGTAGACATCGGAGAGAGAGGCTGACAGACATCGCACGAATGGGCAGAGTGGGGACAGATGGACATGCTGGGGATGTCACGAAGAGAGACACAGACAGATGCACTGAGGCCAACAGACCCCAGAGGGAGCACATGGGGACAGCGGTGGGGTGAGGAGACTGAGCAGGCCGCCAGAGGCGTTTCTCAAGCCTTTCTCTTTTGTTCAGATAACACTGTTTCTGGAAATGGACACAGGCCGATATGGAGCCAGCAAAGATCAATCATTTTTATGAACAAAAGTTCTTTTTGTGGAAATATTTTTTTGAAATGGTATCTTATAAAAAGCACAGGGACCACAGTTTTCTAAAGGCCATATCTTTGAGGAAGAAAGATCCACTGAGGTTTATTTTTTCAAAAAAAAAAAAAAAATTAAAAGGTTTATCTTCTACTGATTCTGTAAAATATGACTGTGGCCAGCCCTCTCATCCCACCTCCTGGGAAACCACTGCCCAAGGAGGGAAGGGGGAGGGTGCCTGACGTCACTGCCCCTGGCTGTGTGTCCTCAGCCATATATCCCTGATTCTGCATTTCCTCAGGCCAGAGATGCCACCTGGGGCATGGGTTCCTCCTTTGCTTTGGAGGAGATAAAAAGTTGAGACTCTAGAGTAGACAGGGTAGCAGGCCACAGTGGCTTGTGTGGGCTGGGGGTGGGGGGGAGCTGCAGAGGTGTTGGGGAACCCATGGGGGTTCTGATGCCCCAGCAACTCCTTGAAAAGCCCAGACACCTAAAGAGGTGACCAGGAGGTGCGGACTTGCCCCCCTGCATTTCTCCCCAGCCCCCTGCTCTGTCCCCTCCATGGGGTCAGCTTTCCCAAGCCCACCGAGCAGGGGTAGGCCCCCTTCCACTTCCTCTTTAGAGCTTTGACTGCCTCTTAGGTTCCAGAGTCACCCCTAACACTGCCGGAGCTCAGACTCACATTCAGGGACGGTCTGCCCCTCAAAGCATGAAACGCTTTGCTTCTTCCACAAACGTTGTAGCCCGAGAAGGAACCTGACCTCAGAGTGAGAGTACACAGTGCGACCTGGTCTATATGATGCCTGAACTCTCTGCCCTTGCTTGTGACACTGACATGGGTAGGTGATCATTGAGGTCACAGGGCATCAGGGAAAGAGCTGGGTTCAGCTTCTCTTCGTTGTCCATCTGCCTAAGGGGCTGCCAGGAAGCTCTGCTCACCCCTGGCTGTACACGGAGACACACACACACACAACCAGTTTCTCAACAGTGGAAAATCACTGGCTGTGGGGAACAGTACCTGCTAAGACAGAAGGCAAGGTAAAGTTTCTCCCATGTTATCATGCCGTGCTTTGGAAAGATGGGCAATTGAGGTAGGATCAGAAGCTTGTGCCGAATTCTGTTACCTGTTTCCCAGGAGTGCAGCCTCAAGCAGAACTGTACTGTCCAAATACAGCTGCAGGGGGCCACCTCTGGGGTCAGGGGTTAGATGACCAGGGACTGCCCAAAATGTATTATTCCATTTCTCCCTCACAGCAGTGCTACGAAGTGGGTACTATTATTCTCATTCTCAGGTGAGGAAACAGGCTGAGATTAAGTAACTTGCCTAAGGTCAGTTGGTGGCAAAAATGGCCTTGAACCTAAGTGGGCCTGACTCTAAAGCTTGTGGAGACAGCCAGTGCTGGAAACAATTGTTGGAGGAACAGCTGATGCCCAGACTTTGGTACCAGGAGGACCTCTCCTCCTCTGAAACCAAATGCCAGCATCCCCACCTCGGACTCTATGCTCCGATCCCACGGTATTATCTGTACTCATCGAGAATTATCATTCCTGACTCAACCCGTTATTCCTACTCTGGATCCTTTGACTCACATTTGCCCACAGGGCCTCCCCTCGTGTCCCTGTCCCTCTTCTGACACCCACCCTCAGAGCCAGTCCTCCTGTTTCAGAGGAAGAGGATGTCTGCTCGCCACTAAGGCCCAGCCCTGGGCCTATTGCTGACAAAGAGTAGGCATCTCACTCGCCCCTTCCCTTTCTGCTACCTTTTCCAAACCCACTTAAATCCAAGAGATCATGCCACTCACTTGCTCAAGACCCACAAGACCAGGGGGCTGCTCAAATGTCACTTCTGGGACGGAGAGACCTTTCCTGTGCTCCTGCTCTCCCCCAGTGACCGTTCCTGCATTCCAGCACTCTCTAAGCTCTCCCTGCTTTGCCTGTGCTTAGTAGACCTACCTCCATGTACAACTGTGTATTTATCAATTGCTTACTTATTGCTGGCCGCCCCCACTAAAACGTTAAATGTCACAAGGACAGGGACATTGGCTCTTCCTGCTAGATCCTCAGTGCCTGGAAGTAAATGTTCAATATGCATAAATGTCTACTGAATGAACAAGTGAATGTTTATATCGGCTTTATCCTGAAACAGACAAAAATCACCTTTCCTCGTTCCCTTATCTTCCACCTGTCCAAACAATCTGCTTCGCTCTTCTCCCCCAGCCCCCCGCCACCGTAGTGTTGTTTCCTTGTCCCCACTTGCCATTCCCCCCTCAACTCCTTAAACCTGGCCTCTGCCTTCCTATGGAGACCATGCAGCTCAGCACGGTCAAAGGTCAACTCCAGCATCAGAGACAAGGAAATGGGGGTTCGTATTATTTACTTGTGTGACTCATCAACTTCTGTAACAAACCTGAGCCTGTTTCCTTTTTGAAAGGAATGTGTTCACCATTACCTCTGGATGGCCTTGAGGATTAAGTGTGAGATCATATCTGACCAGGGAAACCCTCAGTGACTGGTAGCCATTAAATGCTGGCCACTCATTTTCAAAACGCCATCCTCCCTTGGCTTACATGATGCACCTTCCCCCTTATCCTCCACCATCTCTGGCCCTTCATTTTCTGTCTTTTCCTTTGCTTCTTCTTCCTTTGCTGCTCTGTAGGTGTCTCAGGCTTCCCAGGGCCATGTGATCTCACTCACAATCACCTTTATTTTTATTTATTCTTTGAGAGAAAAGAGAGAGCACAAGCAGGGGAGGGTACAGTGGGCAGAGGAAGAGAGAGAATTTTAAGCAGGCTCTACGCCCAGTGCTGAGCCCTACATGGGGCTTGATCTTGTGACCATGAGATCATGACCTGAGTCGAAAGCAACAGAAGCTTAACCGACTGAGCCAGCCAGGTGCCCCTCAATCACTATCACCGTTACACCTCTCTATTTTAACCCTGAGCTCTGCTGAACTTCAGAAGCCCATCTGAGTGTTCTTCAGGCAGTTAAAACATCCTCAAGCAGAACTCATCACTTCCCACGCTTGTTCCACCTCCTGCATTTTTGGTAAATTATGTCAGCATCTATCAGGTCCCAAAACCAAAAACTTGGGGTCTTCTTAGTTTTCTTTCTTCCCCATTCACGCTGCTGTGCCCTTCCTGCGCACATGGAGTGTGGATGAAGCAATGGGAGGAAAGGGTTGCAGCTTGTATGTTATTACCAAATGGCAGAAGTTATTTGAAATTGGATAGAAAGTTGTAGCCCCAGAAATGGATGGGTTTGGCTCATAACACACACGGTGACACAGCTGCTTGTGAGATGTTTGAGGTGTGTATGTGTGTGCGTTTGCGTACTCCTATGGGACTTCTTCGTTCTGCTGGGTATTTTTCTATGTCTCTTATGGACAAAACTGGTGCAGAAGCAAGGAAATTCAGGTTATGCTCGAATTGTTCTTTAATATAGCAATTGTGTTGGAACAAATTTGTGTTTTCAAAACAAGCATTATAGAAGAACTGAGTGTATACGTGTGTGAGTGTAAACAACAGAAATCCTAAATGATCTCATAAATATTCAAGGAATGAAATACATATTATAAAGCATTCACACACACATATACACCCAAACCACGAGATTCAAATGATTTTACCAAGTGCTATCAAACTTTTTATCAAGGATCATTTCATAGCTTATGAAAACTTTTCCAGAGAATAGAAAAAGGGCAAACTCTACAACTCATTGTATCAGGCCAGAATAAGTTTAATACCAAAACCAGACAAGAAAAGTAAAAATGAAAGGTAATTTACAGGCTAACCTTAGAGGATTAAAAGAGCACAGAACATAGAAGCAAGAATCTGAAACAAAATACTAGTAAACTAAGGGGCTCCTAGGTGGCTCAGTCAGTTAAGTGTCCAACTTCGTCTCTGGTCATGATCTCATAGTTTGTGGGTTCGAGCCCTGCATTGGGCGCTGTGTTGTCAGCTTGGAGCCTGGAGCCTGCTTCAGATTGTGCCTCCCTCTCTCTCTGCCCCTCCTCACTCATGCTCTGTCTCTCAAGAATAAATATTAAAAAAAATAATGATAATAAAAAAAAAAAAGAAAAATCTGTCCAGTGAAATTTACCACATTAATAAAGGAGGAAAAAAATTACGATCTCAATAGATACAGAATCATTTAATAAAAAGCTAATATTCATTCATGATAAAAGTACTAAGCAAACCAAGAGGAAAAGGACATTTTTTTTGAAGTTTATTTTGAGAGACAGAGAGAGCCTACGCACACACAGGCCAGCGTGGGGGACAGGGGTGGAGAGAGAGGGGTAGAGAGAGAGAGAGAATCCCAGGCAGGGTCTGCACTACCACCACAAAGCCTGATGCAGGCAGGGCTTGAAGTCACAAACCATGAGATCATGACCTGAGGCGAAATCAAGAGTCAGATGCTTAACCTACTGAGCCACCCAGGCACCACAAGTAGAGATTTTTAAACCTGAGTAAGGCTATCTACCAAAAACCTATAGCAAACATTCTTAATGGTGAAATATGTCACCTAGTGGCAAAATGTTAACGATGAAATAGTCCCTTTAAAATCAGGAATAAGGGAAGGATTACTCACTATCAATGCTTCTGTTCAACACTTCATCAGGGGATCTAGCTAGTGCAGTAAGATAACAGTATAATAATTAGAAAGGAAGAAAAAAATTGTCATTATTTATAAATGATATGATTACCTACTTAAAAAACCCAAAAGGACCTACAGATACATTATTAGAATAAGAGAGCACAGCAAGGTAGCTGGACATAAAATTAACAAAATTACATTTTTATATTCCAGCAACAGTTATAGAACATAATTTTTAAACAGTAGCAGCAAAAAATATAAAGTACCTAGAAATAAATGAACAAGATGTGGAAAGACTTGCTCTTGGCCATGATGGAGTAGTAAAGACCAGATCCAGCCCCTCAGTTGAAGCGATTAAAAACGACTGGTCTGCATATATGAAATAAGTTTTCAAGACACTGGGCATGAGGCAATGAAGGAGGAATCTCTGAGAGATGGGAAACAAATGAGGCGATCTTAGGGATTGCCTTGAGGGTTCCCAGATGACCGTGTAGAGCACCATTTGGAGCCCAGAGGACTCTGAGCTGAGAAGGTGAGTTTGGGGAGACCAAAGTGGCTAGAGTTTGCAGGACAGAGTATTTAGAGGAGGAAGCTACACAGAGAGAAAGAGGATTCCCCTCAAGTACCCAACAGGATGTTGATTAAAGAAATAAATGTGAAAGTTGCAGAAGACTATATGCAATATAATGCCGTTGTATAAAGCTCCAAAACAAGGGGAAATACAGACTATTGTTTAGGGCAATGTGTACATGTGGTTGTGGTGAAAAAGACAAGGAATGAGGAAATGATAATTACAACAATCAAGACATTAGTTGCCTCTGGGGTGGAACTGTCTCTACAGAGAAGGACCCAGAATGGTTTCTAGTAATGTTCTGGTTCTTACATTAGGTGATGGGTGGTTCATTTTATTATTAAGCCTTCCTATACTTCACATCTATTGCGTGTATCAAATAATAAATACCTGTACAAAATTCAGAAAAAACTGGGCACGAAGATTTGTAAAGAATGCCTTTCCTTATGCAAAATATTCTCAACATGACATTGAACAATAGTTAAAAGATGACAACTCTTCTCTCCCTGTTTCTAAAGCCAGCAAGTACTGGATTATCTTCTATTGTTCCAATGACTATAATAATAGCAGAGGCCAAGGAGATGTCTTTCGTAGGAGAGTTGTCATGGAATCAGATTTGCGATAAAGAAATAAATAATTTATATGCCAGACTGTCCGCCAGAAGAAATACAGAGACAACATCCACAAACAAAAAATCAAGAACTTTTCTTTATACTGGCAATAATCACAAAGAAAATACCATCAAAACATTCACAACAGTCTCATCAACCATTAGTGATTTTATTGACTCATTTACAGGACTCTGACCAGGGAAATGGTGAACATAACATATACTTTGAGGCACCCACATTGATCTTACTACAGGGTCCCCAGGCCCCCTCTGCAGGCTTCATAATAGTGTACTTTCATCCCATGCAGACACTTCCTCTGCAAATGCAGCCAGGCCTCAGACTGTCCTCAGCCACTGCTCTCAGGCTACTGATTACAGACCAGCAGCCTCCGCTTCCATTATCCCAGCAGCTGCCTAATGCATTTGAACCACAAAATGGGCCCTCGCTTCTTTCTTATCCCAGCTCCATCTTCATAAAGGGTAACAGACAGACAGAAGTCCCCAAGGGCACAAAATCTTTCTTTCCAGACAATTTTAAAGGAAAGTGGGGAGAAAGATGCATATGTGCTAATGGAACCTCTATGGCTGAAACAATTTATCTGCAGATGTGCCCTGACTAGCCACACAGCCATCAATCTGTTGTGCCGCCGTCACTGAAATTTATGATTCTGCGTGAGAGGTGATGTGTCTATCTGAAGTTGCAATCAGGGCTCTTTCCACTTTACTAAGGTGGCACTTGAGCCCGTAATTATAATAAGCTCGTACTTCTACCCACCTTAGATTCAGTGAAATTTCCAATTTTCTGAACTACTTTCTCTCACAGACTCCGTGCTGGTCTCTAAGACCTGAATGGAGGGAAAAGAAAAACATCAAAATTAAAGTGACAATGTAACTAAGGGAGTGTACTGGGAGAAAAACAGGACATTTTTATGATCCCCAAACTGGGGGATGGGGGGTGAAGCATTTCAGGGAGAAAATCAGGAGGAGCGACAGCATAGAATCACGCCTCTGACCTCTGTGCTAGGCATTGCACTATTGACACACGCACACGCTCAGGTGGGGTCCAGAGGGATCACAGCATTTGAAATTTCATTTGAAATCTGCTAGGACTAGTTTTTAGGAGTATCTAGACCATAGTTAGCCAGAATTTTTTAAGGAAGCAAGAGAGTTAGGTTTAAATCCTGGCAGGTCCAGCCAACATCAGAACGACTTCCTGTTCTAGGTAGGGCTGGGCACAGAAGTCAGTTGATTTTTTTGGTCTTCTTTTGAGCTCTGCTGATTCCTGCTGGTTTGGGGTAAACAGGACATGCTGGAGCATATGTTCTCTGGTACCTCTTGCTCTCATCAGCCAAGGAAATGATCTATAACAATGCCGAAGTACCTTTTAAGTGCTTCTAAGACAGCTTTAACGGTTTTGGGCAAGGGACAGAAAGCCTCAGAGAAACCATAAAACACAATCCATATGGCACCATAATATTGTTTTGTTCTGGGAATTCTGCCCTTAGACAAAACCACACGGTCATGAATACATAAACAACCACTTTTTGAGCCATCTAACAAAGACTGAGCTCTGCTACAGAGCAGTGAGCCTCAGCCTGGGGGAAATGGGGGGCAAGTGGCCAAGCCAACCATGGCATGTGCTTCACTTCTGAGCGACAATGCAAATCCCAGCTGAGACGAGTCCATGGTAGAAGACAGATCTTGTCTGTAATGGCCTCATCTGAAAAGCTATGCAGCAAATAACTCTGCAAACAAGTATCAGGCCAGGGCACCAGGGTGGCTCTGTTGGTTGAAAGCCCGACTCTTGACTTCGGCTCAGGTCATGATCTCACGGTTTGTGGGTTTGGGCCCTGTGTCGGGCTGTGGGCTGACAGCAGCAGAGCCTGCTTGGGATTCTCTCTCTCTCTCAAAAAAAAAAAAAAAAAAAAAAAAGGTATCAGGCCATACTGCCTAAATGGGTGGGACAGCTGGTGGCATCTACACTTTGGACGCTAAGCTCTCTATAGACTTCGAGAGAAGGACCAGGATTAAGACTCTGAGGCAGAGTCTCTGAAGACATTTGAGCTGCCATCTCTTATGGTTATTTCCTGAGTGGCTGTGAAAGTTAACGGGATGAAGCCTTCGCTATCAGCACAGAGAAGGATCCAGTGTGAGTCTGCAAAGTGAAATAAACACATATGTAATTTAGAATATCTCATCTTATTCTTTAAAGAAAAATAAGACAAATACTTTTTTGAGAGTAAGAATCCAGTAGTTGGTAATATTGAACCTGATCATCACACGGATGGGAATGGGAAGCTGGAAGGACTGACTCCTACTTAGGGTGAGGTCATTGATGACTTGGGCATAGCTAGAGGACATCCACTTTTACCCAGGCTAGGCATTTATCACTTCGTGCTATGCATATGAGTGTGTATGTAGTGCACACGTTGTTAGGGGTTGTGTGTGGAGTGTCCCTATCTACACGCTCGTAAGCAATTTCTCCAGAAACTATGTGAAGGTGGGAACAGTTACTCTCTGGAGGAAGCTTTATTCTTTAGGTTCATACCAACCTCTAGACAGCTAAGGAGGCTGAGCCGACTGCAGATAGACTGGAATGGTCCAGATAATCCTGAATGGTTTGTTCTGGGGTAACCTAGGGCCAGTAGCATAACACAAGCCTGTGACCTTCTCTGGTTCTTTCAGATGTACTGTGCCTCACTTCTGAAAATTTCACTTCTAAAAATCTATACTTTCCAAAAACAACATGTAAAATACGCAGAGAGGTCTTTATTAGTGCTATTGATGATGCTGAAAATTGGAAACCACTTAAATGCCAAAGAAAATATGGCAAAGTACAATATGGTACACCCAGAATGGAATATTAACCCCACCCAGGACAAATGACAATTATGATGTCATATCACAGATGCATGTGTCAAAACAGGAAAAAGCTGATGCTGACATATTAAGGGGGAGAAAAAAATGAAACAAATTCCATGTTCAATGTGGTGGTGGCTTCCATTAAAAGAATGAGGCATAAAAAAACCATCCTGTGCACCTGATGATACGGGTATGACTCAGTCCTCTGGCATTTGGGAATGGCCTTCACATCCACATGTTTGCTGCCTATTGAAATGACACCTCCTTTAAGAAATGCTGCTATGACCTTTATGTGTAGTGTAACAGGTATATATGAGGTTTTTATGTCATTTCTTTGCAGCTGTTATACATTGCTTTATAACTCTTTTCTAGTTTTTTCCTGTGTACATTTAGGTCTTCCAGCTAGAATATATATGTAAGTTCCTTAAGGGCAGAACCCATATTTTCTATAGCCTTGGGTATATAGTAGACAATTAACAATACCTAATTATCTAGTGAACCACTGAATGGTTTGTTATCAATGAAAATTACAAAGTTACAAAACAAAAAATGGTAGAGGGAGGGGGTGTGGGGTAGAGTCAATTTCTGAATTTTACCTACCATGGAGCATTTCAATAAGAGAGAGGCCAAAAGTCTGCTGAACTGTACTGAGCCTTAGTTTGCCATTGCAGAGAAGCACAGCTCTTTTTTCAACAACAGGACCTACATAATGAGATTTCTTCAGATATAAAAATAAAAGTTGTTAAACTGATTGCAGAAGCAACAAAGTTAACATTTCTTAAAACTAGAATGTGTAAGTAGTTTTTTTTTAAATCCTATTTACTATTACTCTAACTAAACCAGTTGTAAATAAGGAGATTTTGGCTACATTGTTTAACATAACAAAAAGATTCGATCCCAAAATATTTATGGCTTAAATACCATGACATCCCTACTTAAAGTATTTTAGGAAATTGTTAAAAAAAAAATGAAGCAATAGGGGTGCCTGGGTGGCTCAGCTGGTTGGGTGGCTGACTTTGGCTCAGGTCACTATCTCACGGATCATGAGTTTGAGCCCCGAGTCAGGCTCTGTGCTGACAGCTCAGAGCCTGGAGCCTGCTGTCTCTCTCTCAAAAATAAATAAAGATTTAAAAGAAAAATTAAAAGAAAAATGAAGCCATTATGGCAAAATATTAACAAGAGTTAAATCCAGATGATAGGTATAAAAGATTTCGTTATTTAGTCTTTCTTTATGTTTACAATTTTTCATAATAAAAAATTTTAATTATTTTAAACTATTCTTTGGTTCTTTTAAAAACCTACATCCTGGGGTGCCTGGATGGCTCAGTCAGTTACCTGTCTGACTCTTGGTCTTGGCTCCAGTCATGATCTCATGGTCATAAGATCAAGCCCACTCAGCTTGACAGCACAGAGACTGCTTAGAATTCTCTCCTTACCCCCTCCCCCTCAAAATAAACATTAAAAATAAATAAACAAAAAACAAACCTATACCTTTGAGTTGGTCCAAGAGTAGTAGTTTTAAGAAAAAACTAATTAAGGGGCGCCTTAGTGGCTCAGTCAGTTGAGCATCAGACTTTGGCTCAGGTCATGATCTCATAGTTCATGAGTTCGAACCCCATGTCGGTCTCTGTGCTGACAGCTCAGAGCCTGGAGCCTGCTTCGAATTCTGCGTCTCCCTCTCTCTCTGTACCTCTCCCACCACTCGTGCTCTCTCTCTCTCTCAAAAATAAATAAACATTAAAAAAAAAAATAAAAAAAACTAATTAAAAGACCTCTCTTGACTATTAGATAATAACTTACATATTACTTATCAATGATTTCGATACCAACTTTCTGCAAATATCTTTTAAAATGAAGATATAAAAGTCCACAATCAAATCAGTGTGACATTGGTAAAGTTCTAGATAAAGAGATCAGCATTATAGTAGTTACAATATGGAGAATTCAGAATTAGATCCCAGTACATATAAGTTTATATATGACAAATGTGTTAGATCAAGTTCAGTGGGATTAAAGATGGATTCTTTTTTAAATTAAGCTCTATGCCAACGTGGGGCTTGAACTCAGGACCCTGAGATCAAGAGTTGCATACTCCACCTACTGAGTCAGCCAGGCCCCTGAAAGATGTATTTTTTTTTTAATGTTTATTTATTTATCTTTGACAGAGAGAGCGTGAGAGAGAACACGCACAAGTGGGGTAGGGACAGAGAGAAAGGGAGAGAATCTCAAGCAGGCTCTGTGCTGTCAGTGCAGAGCCTTACGTGGGGCTTGAATTCATGAACCACAAGGTCATGACCTGAGCTGAAAGCAAGAGTTGGCTGCTCAATTGACTGAGCAACCCAGGCGCCCCATCGAAAGATAGATTTTTAATAAAGCTCCTAGCACAACTGGTTATCTCTCAGAAAATAAAAGTGGACCACACACCAAAATGTAATGAGAGATTAAAAATTTAAATGTAAAAACTAATATAATAAAACAATGTAACCAAATCTAGACTATTGCATGTATGTTAATTTCTATAATAAGCAAAAAACTCTTATAAACTGATAACTCAATAGGAAAAAAAAAATGAACAATAGGCAGTTCATACTCAGCGGGCCAAAAACCATGAAAGACATACTCAAGTTCACTAACAGTAAAGGAAATACAAATGAATGAAAGTAAAAAGCACTTCACACTTATCAGATTGGTAAGGATGTGAGGAACAGGAAGTCTCATAGGTTGAGAGTGGGCATATGATGATACATTTAGTAAAAAATCTCTGAAAGGCAATCTGGCAACCGTATTAAAAGTAGAAATGTATATGTACTTTTCAAATTTGCGCTTCTACTTCTGGGAACCAACCCAACAGAAATAAAAGTAGGAATACAAATAGATACATAAAAGAGTACTATGAGAGCCCTGCTTGGAGTGACTGAAGAAGTGAAGAAGTAAAGGCAACGTGAACGTCTATCAACAATGGACCACCTCAATAAGCAGCGTCCTCTCAGCATGAAGAGCGCAACTTACGACTCCATTTTTGTAAAACAATGACAAACCATCAGCCCCGCATCTATAGGCCTATAGATACAAAGAAGTGTGTACTATTATATGAGTTAATGAACTAAAATATGGAGGGAGCCACAGTAAGCTGCCATAAAGTGAATTATGGCAGGGGGCAGGGCCAAGTTCAATGGAGAAAGAAAGTGTTCGTGATAAAAACAGGTAAGCTATAATCCCATTCGTGTAATGTTTGCATATGCATTACATTTGTTTTAAAATGGACCTAACTTTCTCTCTGCAACGCATAAGGAAAAGTCTCCCATGATAAGATGGCACAATAAGGAAAACTCTTTTTTTTTTTTTCCTAAATAGAAATTGCCAGAATGAGTACCGTCATTCATATTTTACACCATGCATGTGATACGATCACACTATACACTGGTATGTGTGCCCGTCTGGCTGGCAGCCAACCAACCCAGAAAGGTATTACAACTTGCCTGTGACATAACATGCCCAGTTCAGTGAAGTTCGGCTAGAGCACCATCTTCCTCATCACTGGATTTTTCTTGCAGTACCCACTGGCTGCAGGAGCTTTTCTGTATAGTGGTAGCTCCTCAAAGGAGAAGTTACCTGGTAAGTGATGCGCACGTAAGGCAGATCCCGAGACAATGGATACACAGGAGAGGACTTCTTCCCATTATGCAGAGTGTCTGTGAGTTCAGAAAGACATCGCTGCACTTCAGTCAGGGTCCTAGACAAAATTTCCATTTCCTTAGACAGTCGGTAAGTTTCCTTTTCCTTCTGTGAGTTCTTGCTTTGAGGCAAATTAGGAAGTTCCGGAGTGCTGGTGTGGTCTGGTGTGCTGCTGGACCTGGGCGGTGTTACTGAGCGGTTAACGGGCTCAGCATCTAGAGTTCTGAGAGCTATGGAGCCATCACAGATACTGCTTGGAGGGCTCCTGATTTCTTCAATAAGGGTTCTTCCAGGCCTTTCGCATTGACTATGGCTGTCAGATGTGAAGAGCCCTCTGTTTTGGTGACACAAATCTGGGGAAAGACTTTCAAGTAGCTTTTTTCTGTCTATTTTACTTAATGGAGTACTGAAAGTAGAGTATCCACTCTGGTTTTCACTCGATGTTACTGGCAATTCTTTTTCCAATGTTACTTCTCTAACAATCAAACGAATGATATACTGATCAGTCTTTGAAGAAGGAAGAAATGCTGAATCAGTGGATTTTTGTCCTCCAACCAAAATTAATAATAACTTCTCTGTCAAGAAACACATACCTTTTGGTCTTTCACTTTTCTCAAGTTGAATCTGCTGGATGTTTGGCAGAAACGATGGGATGACAGAATAGATAAAAATTATATTGGAAGTATTAGAAGCCACTGCTACCACCTGAGCTTTAAGATCAAATGTTATTAGATCAGGAACCAGAATGCCTGGAATGGTGACTTTTCTGGTCTGCGTAACCTCCTTCTCAAAGGTCACAAGGACCAGATGTGAAGAATCCATGCCAGTTCCTGTCAAGTAGTCTTTTTTTCTTAGACAAATAAGAGAACCACCCTCAGACTTTGACGTATTGAAATGCATATGAGTTAGATCCAGAGGATCTGAAAAGGAAGAAATGGGAGAAACTGATGTTTCAACACTTGTTTTAGAAGCAACTACCCCCTTTCCCCCGGTGGGTACTTCATCAATAACCGGGAAAGTACACAGACAAGGGTCTTCACTGCTAGGTGGAACATCAAAGATTTCAGATGCATTTAAGCCACAGATCTTATCTAGTGGGAGCTCAGTGGCTACAGCGACCTGTGAGTCCACGGTGGCTCTGATGGAGCGCACAGAGCTGTCCACATCAAACACTGGGTGGAAGGAGCACCTGCGAAGAGTCTTCTGAGTACTGTCCCAAATGTAGGAATGCAGGCTGCTGCCAACTGCCACCACCAGCCTCTGGCCATCCTGGGTCCAAGACGCACAGTGAATGAGGCCCTGGGTGTCAATGTCCACGTTCACCCGGGAACTGTCGCAGTGAACACTGTGGAAAACGGAGACACGCTGCGCAGTCAACACAGCCAGGACAGCACTTTCTGGATGCCACACACAGCCCTGGGGAAGGACAGGGAGTGATTCTCTAATCTCACAGGTCTGAGACATCAGCCATTTGTTCGTCCCCGTACTGCTGGGACATAGCTGCCACACAATGACACGCTTCTTGTGCTGCACAGCGAGCAGAGCAGGCATGTCAGCTGTGCCAGGGGGGGCCCAAGACACTCCATACACATGTTCAAACTGTCCAATGACCTCTGAGTCCCCAAACCTGGCCTCTCCACTGTGAAGCTGTAAATCAGTCAGGACTACCTGGTTCCCATTAGTCCAGACAAGGCCATGAACTGGATGTACTGCCTGATACAATGCATTCAGCCCAGTCCTGAGAAGTCTTCCTTTTCCCAACTCCATCCTCTTTGATAAAGGGTATCTGAAATCATTAAGAAGGAAAGTTTTACCATGAGACTATAATCAGACAAATCCAAAATGTAGGACATTTTATAAGACAATTGGCTTAGGCCTTTCACAGGTCAGTATTTCAAGGGGATAAAAGGTCAAAGGCATGTGACAGATTAAAAGACATGACTGAGCCATAACAAGCAAATGTAACATATAAACTTTGATCAGCTCTTGAATTGAGGAAATAAAACTTTCTTTTTAATGTTTGTTTATTTTTGAGAGAGAGAGAGAGACAGAGACAGAGTGCAAGTGGGGGAGGGGCAGAGAAAGAGGGAGACACAGAATCCAAAGCAGGCTCCAGGCTCTGAGCTGTCAGCACAGAGCCAGATGTGGGGCTCAAACCCAGGAACCTCGAGATCATGACCCAAATAGAAGTCAGATGCTTAACCGACTGAGCCACCCAGGTGCCCCGTAAATAAAATTTTCTATTAAAAAAGGATATTTTTAGAATTGGAGAAATTTGAATATGCAATAGATATTAGGAGATATTGTGGAGTTGTTTTCTTTTTAAAAAAACGTTTATTATTTATTTTGAGAGAGTGTGTGCAAGCGGGGGAGGAGCAGAGAGAGAGGAGACAGAGAATCCCAAGCAGGCTCTGCTCTGTCAGCACAGAGCCCCATGTGGGGCTCTAACCCATGAACCATGAGATCATGACCTGAGCTGAAATCAAGAGTCAGATGCTTAACCAAATGAGCCACCCAGGAGCCTTAGAGTTCTTAATCTTAAGTGTGAACACGGTATTATGGTCATGTAGGGAATGTCCTTGCTGTTAAAATATGATGTTGGAGTATTTGGGGTAAAGTGGCATGATGCCTACAATTTGCTTTCAAATGGCTTAGCTAAATCCAGAAACACCAGGGGCACCTGGGTGGCTCAGTCAGTTGAGTGTCCGACTTCGGCTCAGGTCATGATCTCACAGTTCGTGGGTTCGAGCCCCTCATCAGGCTCTGTGCTGACCCCTTGCTCGGAGCCTGGGGCCTGCTTCAGATTCTGTGTCTCCTTCTCTCTCTGCCCCTCCCCCACGCACGTTTTGTCTCACTCTGTTTCTCAAAAATAAATAAATGTAAAAAAAATTTTTTTTTTTAAATCAGAAACACCAAACCCTACACATTTTATATAGAAACACAGAGAGATAAAACAGATGTAGCAAAATGTTAATAAATCCTGAATCTAGATTGAGGCTATATTGATATTCCTGGTACTTTCAACTTTTAAGTTAAAAATTTCTCAAATTAAAATATTGAGAAAAACCTCTTTCACCATCTAATTTCTAGTCTTCTTTCACTGCCAAGTCAAGCATTAACTGATATTCACATCTCTGACTTTATTAGCACTTATTTCCTCAACTCCCTTCAAAATGGCTTTTACCTCCTCAGCGAAATGACAAAGAGTCACTGTTGCTATTTCTACTTCACCATATTCAAATAGCACTTAATAATTTTCAGACCATTTTCACATTCCCTATCACATTTGCTCCTTGCAACAATCTTTTGCAAGAATACAAAGTAGGTTAGGGAAATATTATCTTCAATTTTTTTCATTCTTAAGGTTTTTTTTTTTTTTTAAGGAATTTAAATTACTAAAGAAGTACATGTTCACTGCAATGAAATTGAGACAAACCAGAAGTTTCTACAATAAAATGAAATGTTTCCTCCTACCCCATGCCAACACCTCCCCTCCCCAAACTCAAGTCCTTGATAAAAGCACTGTTAACAATTTGGTGTGTAGCCTCTGAAACCATTAAAGAAACTTATCCAAAAAAAAAAAAAGAATTTTATATGTGCTAAGTTTTTTTTTTTCTTTTAAACAAAAAAAGGGGGTTTAAGTCACAGTTCCTGGGTACTAACAACAGAATCCACTCTGGCTAAGTAAAAAAAAAAAAATCTCAAGAACCAGGATCAGAAAAACAAGCAGAAACCAAGTGAGGCTAGCTAGACGGAATAAACCATGGCTACCACTCTCTCAACACATCAGTGGCTGAGAATCTAACTTCACTGCCCCTTCACTTAATAACAATTGCTTAAGATTCCGAATAGGGGTCCAGGGGGAAACTTCCCACTGGCTTGGCCTAGCTTCCAAGTCCTGCTCTAGCTGCCAGGATGGGGAGAAAGAGGGGTCCCCACAAAGGCTTCTGTCATAAGGGACGGGGGTTCTGCTTTCCCACCAACACTCACACAAAGGGCAGCTGCCCCCAAATTAGGAAGGGGTTTTTAAAAAAGGACCAACAATAACCACAGGGATCTCATATGTTACATACTATTCACTAATTTATTTTAAATCACGGGTACTTTTTCAAGTCAGTAACAAACAGATCTTCCTCAATCTTTTAAGCAGCCCCATTAGTAGCTGCAAGGTATGCTATAATGTACTCAAAGATTCCACTATAGGTGGGAATTCAGCTTGTGTCCCAACTTTTTTCTAGATGTGGATAGGGTCCACAAGTTTAGTTAGTACTCAGTCCCTATCACTGTTCTCACATTTCCTTCCTTCCAGTGTCACCTACTCTCGTGTTTTCAATTGTTACCTCTGTTTATTACTGTCAGATCTGCTGTGCTACAATGCTATTCAATTATATGTTAGGCTTCACATTATGGCTGATATTAGCCCTGCCCACATTCATTTCAAACTGGACCTGCATGAAAGGGGAAAAAAAAAAGGCCTTTTTTGCTCTCCACAGCAGCTCCTCAATTTCTGTTAATGGATATTGCCATTCTCATATTCACTCAGGCTAAAAACTCAGGACTCCATTTGACTACTCTCCTGCCTTCTCAGTTGGTGACCAAGTCTTATTAATTCTTAGAACTGTTCCTGAATCCAGTCCTTCTTATCATTCCCACCAGCACTATCCTGAATCAGATCGCTGTTACTGCAAACCTACTTGGCTGTAATAATTGCCTCCTACTTGGTTTCCCTACCTCTTTCTTTCTCTAGTCCATCTTGTGCAAAACCAGTCTTAAAATATCCTTTTAAGTATATCATTTATCAGCTTAAAAATTGGCAGATGTTAAAAACAAAATTCGGGACACCTGGGTGGCTCAGTCAGTTAAGTGTCTGACTCTTGATTTTCAGCTCAGATCATGATCTCACATGGAATTGAGGGTTGTGGAATCGAGCCCTGTGTCAGGCTCTGTGCTGAGCAAGGAGCCTGCTTGGGATTCTCTCCCTTCCCCCCACCAAATAAACATTAAAAAAAAAAAAAATGGCAGATGCTACCTACTGTCCACAGCTGCACTGTTCAATATAGTAGCTACTAACCATATGTGCTTTGCAAATTTAATTAAAATAAAAAATCAGTTCCTCAGTCACACTAGTCTTTTTCAAGTGGTCAACAGTCACATGTGGCTAGTGGCTATCACATTGGGCAGAGGAGAACAGAACATCTCCATCGCTGAAGAAAGTTCTGCTGGGCAGCACTGTCCTATAGGATAAAGTCTGAATTCCTCAGTTGGGCATTCGAACCCCTACCCATCGTGGACCTCCTATCCCTCCAGTCTTATTTCTAGTTGGTCATCTTCATAGTTACAATACTCGGCCCGTTCAAAACACTCCATCAATGACAGGGGAACTGATGGCCCAGCTTAATTACTATCTCTTCCAAGGGGTCTTCTTTAATCATCCTGCTAAATCTGATACTTTCCTCCTCTTAACTCCTATAGCCTTACAGCCTACAGCTCTCATGCGACATCTTCAGTTTATTATCTGCAATTACCAGTTACTCTTTCATGTACTACCGCACATTTCACAACTAATGCACAAGGTCTTTGAGAGTAAAAATGAGACTTAAGTTAAAAACTTAACTTCTTTGCCTGTCAAGTATTTTCAGATGGAATGCTCTGTATCCATTACATCATAAAAGGAGTTTCTAATTGGGTCACAGTATTGCCAGGGGTTGTGTTGTGATCACATTTTTGTTGCTTTAGGCTCTTATGATACTGTAAGTAAACCTCTTTGGACTATATTTGGACATGCTTTCTAAGTCTGTTAAATAATCCCTCCTCTTTTTTTTTTTTCAATTGAGAGAGAGCACGAGTCAGAGAGAGGGACAGAAGGAGAGAGAGAGAGAGCCAGAAAGAGAGAGAGAGAGAGAGAGAGAGAGAGAGAGAGAATCTTAAACAGGCTCCACACTCAACTCGGAGCCCAACAAAGGCTCTATCTGACCACCCTGGGATCATGACCTGAGCCGAAATCAAGAGTCAGACTGACTCATGCTCCCTCTCAAATTGAAAAAAAAAAAAAAAAAAGAGTGACTATGTCACCCAGGTGCCCCAATAATCCAGCCTCTTAAAACAACCAAAACAATGGGGGAATATATATTAAGAGATATTTCCCTCCCCTACTGGTCCATATAGTCCTAATGCAGCCATATAATAGTATTTCTCATTTCCTATATGGTAAAAAAAAAAAAAAAAAAACAAAAAACCAAAAAAAAAGGTTAAGCAACCATACATATTAGCCATAGTTTACATATACATATTAGCACAAGTTTCCAGGTCTTAACTCATACTTGTCATTTAAATCATGATGACAAATAATCAAACAATGTTAATAAATCATATATTTATATAATTTTTATATTTTATAAAATTAACACAAGATTTTACAACAATCAAACATTTTCTTCCTAGGATAGTTCCAGGGGAAAAAACATCTTTATTTTGAGTGATTATTATAAATTTTTTTTTAACGTTTTATTTATTTTTGAGACAGGGAGAGACAGAGCATGAACAGGGGAGGGTCAGAGAGAGGGAGACACAGAATCTGAAACAGGCTCCAGGCTCTGTGCTGTCAGCACAGAGCCCGACGCGGGGCTCGAACCCACGGACCGCGAGATCATGAGCTGAGCCGAAGTCGGCCGCTTAACCGACTGAGCCACGCAGGCGCCCCTCGAGTGATTATTATAATGTAGAGTCTGTATCAGTGCCACAGTATGAAAATCTTTCCTTGCATCATCTTATATACAGAACCTGGTTTACTGTGGCTTT
Source organism: Panthera uncia (assembly GCF_023721935.1). Taxonomy (NCBI): domain Eukaryota; kingdom Metazoa; phylum Chordata; class Mammalia; order Carnivora; family Felidae; genus Panthera; species Panthera uncia. Next base: position 21,283,178 of record NW_026057579.1, on the reverse strand, counting down.
AGTAGTGAGCTTCAAGTTCAAGTGCATCAAAAGCTGGCTTTGCCTTTGTATTCAGCCAAAATCTATTTGGCTTGGATTTTAGCCTTTGGAAAACTGAACAGCCTAATGCTTTAATGTCATTTTCTAGCATCCCTGAATGTGTGTGTCCACACATATTTAAGATACATAAGGTCAGATAAGAATAAGGCAGTAATGAGAATAAATTGGATATTCTAATTTATCTAAATGATAAGTATTTACTTTCAAATATAGACAAATATGATAAGCATTCTTTATTTAAAGGGCAAAAACTGTACCTTCAGGTACATTCTATTTCAAAATTCTATCAGTGAGTTGATATATATTTGTATGTGTAATAATGGTTGCAAGAATAAAATGTTGCAACAATAAATGACTGTGAAAGATTAATTTTAGGACAAAAAACAAGAATTTTCACCTAGTTGACTTATTGAGAAACAGAGTAGCATAATAAATAATATTAACAATATTATTATATTGATTATAACAAATAAATATTAAAAATATTATTATTTATAAATAAATACTAACAAAGAGTACACTAGCTAAATAACTTAATGAAAAAACATTATATTCTTTTTGACCAACAGAAGTTTGTGAAATTTAAATAAAAATATAAAGCACAGGGATAGAAATGAATTGTAATTATCTTGGTAAAATTGTTCATTAAACTAGCATTCATTAACCAAAAAGTCTTTAAGAACTGTGTTTAACTCAAAGTTTTTTAAAGATTTTGTTGTTATTTTGTTTGTTTTTCATTGCTTTTTTTTTTTTTTTTTTTTTTTAGTGTTTATTTACTTTTGAGACAGAGAGAAAGAGAGCATCAGCAAGGGAGGGGTAGAGAGAGAGACAGGGAAATACAGAATCTGAAGCAGGCTCCAGGCTCTGAGCTGTCAGCACAGAGCCTGACGCAAGGCTCAAACTCACGAACCGTGAGAACATGACCTGAGCCGAAGTCAGACACTTAACTGACTGAGCCACCCAGGAGCCCCATCATTGGTTTGTTTGTTTTGAGAGAGGGAGAGAGAAATCCCAAGCAGGTTCTGCACTGTCAGCAAGCAGAGCCCAACACGAGGCTGGATCTCACAAACAGTGGAAGCCAAGAGTCAGATGCTTAACTGACAGCCACCCAGGCACCCCAAAGATTTTAAGTAATCTCTATACCCAACCTGGGGCTTGAACTCATAACCCCAAGATCAAAAGTAGCACATTCCACTGACTGAGCCAGCCAGGCATCTCCTCACCACTCTCTTCTTAACCCCCCAAATTGACCCTATTACCACCTTTTTAAAACAGCTTTCACCAAGCCACCAGTGCCATCTATGTCATTGAACCCAGTGGACATTTTTCAACCCTGTTTTACTAATATGTGTCAAAGACAGAACTTGAGAAGTTGTCTTTGGAATCTACATCCACAGAAACGTATTCTCTACCAAACTGCCTGGTGATTTGCTTTTAACTCATCTGCAAGTTATTTCTCATGCCTCTTTGCTGGCCTTATCCTGGTTTGTAGAGTCTTTTACTAAGAAGGAATTGTCTACTATGCTTCTACACATGATGTCAGATTAAGTGGGTCTGTAGTGGCTTGCTAAATGGAAAATAAGTCCCTTGTCACTATTAATGAAGAAAACTGCCACCTCTAGCCCACTGGTCTTATATAAGATAATATATGTTTTCCTCTAATATCTACTCATGCACTTTTAAAAGACTTTTATTGATAAATAATGCATGATACATTTTCCTAGGCAGAGAAAATTCCTAATGGGCCAATTATATCAAAGGCAATTTATATATGTTTTAGGCTACCCAATTCAGTCTAATGTCATTGAGGGTGTATATGGCCAGGGGTAGCACAGAATAAGGATTTGTAAATAAGAGAAAAACAAACATGATAATGTTACTAAGATTTTTAGAAGAATTAATTTTAATATTTTCATCCTTGGTAACAAGAAGAAATTTGGCACATTTTTCTCAAAAACCTAACAAAAATTACAAAAATCTGTTGCAATCCTTTGTACTCCATTGCTAGTTTAGGTCCTGACCACCTCTCCCTCTTTAGTAGGCTAGAACAAGAAGGCTTCTGGACACCAGCCTCTTCCTTCCCACAGAGCCTGGATGCTTTATATGATTGGGTAGAATCATCTTTTTAAAAAATCACAGCTATGGTCAGGGGCACCTGGGTGGCTCAGTCGGTTAACCGTCTTGACTCCTGATCTCAGCTCAGGTCATGTCATGGTTCGTGGGATTGAGCTCCACACTGGGCTCTGCATTCGCAGCACAGAGCCTGCTTGGGATTCTCTCTCTCTCTCCCTCTCGCAAAATAAATATATAAAACATTAAAAAAAAAATCACAGCTATGCGCATTTTGTTCTTCTGCTCAAATACTTTGTCTCTACAGTCTACATATATAAAAAAGTTCTTTCAAATGTCTTAGCAAGGTATTTCAGTCTTTAAATTATCTGAGATTGATATGATTGATATACCTTTCCAACCTTCTATCCCTGATCATAAAGGGCATGCTGAGGAATTTGGAGGAACCAGCACACATTCACATGACAAAGCACAGGATGGACTGACAAGGAACAAGGCTAAGTTTTTTTTTTTTTTTTAAATGTTTATTTATTTTTGAGAGAGAGAGAGACACACACACACAGAGCATGAGCAGGGGAGGGGCAGAGAGAGAGGAGACACAGAATCCGAAGCAGGCTCCAGGCTCTGAGCTGTCAGCACAGAGCCTGATGCAGGGCTCGAACCCACGAGCTGTGAGATCATGATTTGAGCCAAAGTCGGACACCCAACCGACTGAGCCACCCAGGCTGATAAGTTTAATGAGGAGTCATGAGATAGTTTGAATTTCTCACAATGAGAAAGTAAGCCAAGTTTGTAGCTACTTCCAAAGAGAAAGAGTACCTGATTCAAGAGATCTTTCTTTCTTTGTTTTTTTCTTTTTCTTTTTTTAGAGAGAGCAAGAGTGGGAGAAAGTGGGAGACGGGCAGAGGGAAAGAGAGAATCACAAGCAGGCTCAACGCTGGGCATGGAGCCCAATGCAGGGCTCGATCCCACTATCCTGGGATCACGACCTGAGGCGAAATCAAGAGTCTGATCCTCAACCTACTGAGCCACGAAGGCACCCTTCCAGAGATATCTCTAATGCAGATTGAATAAATAATGACATCAGGTAGGATATGAGTGGTGAGGAAGAAAGGGGAATTGAGGATAACATGCAGACTTTTGCTTAGGAAACTGTTGAACCATTAATCAGAGATACAGAAGGCAGAGTGTGCTTCAAACATTGGAAGGGTGAGAAATTTGGTATTAGATCTGCCTCATCTAAGATGTCTATAGGTAGCAATGTGCCTTAGGCAGTCAGAGGTTAAGGATTTGGGAGTCACTGTCATAATGTAGATAAAGCCAAAGCAGTGGACAGTCCGGCTGTGAAAGATCAGAGAGCCAAGAGGACAAAGGTTGAAATAGCCTTTAGGTGTCCCCCAATTATTTTGTATCCTTAAAAATATTTAAATTCTGCCTGAAGCTAACTGTATACTTGTTAGTCTCTCAACCCTCAGACTATAAGATTTCAGGGAGTTTTAGGGAATGAAAAGCCACTGTTTTATTAGTTCAGGGGAGAGATGGTCAGAATCAGGACCTGCTGCTCAGCCTATGACCATTTAATTCTTGTTTTTAATCTCTAAAGACAACTCATGGTGAGAATCAAGGGGCTTAGGCAAACTGGACTATTTCCAGTAGGTTTAAACAGAACTACATAACCTCCAACTTGTTTTTCTGTTTGTTGTGTTTCGACTATAAAATAATTTCAAGTTCTTCACACTTTTAAAAAAAATTAACACACAGGAAAGGTAAAAAGCTAAATTCACGAAAAACCATTCATCCAAAGGGAAAAAATTATGACTACATCTCTCTGGCTTTTTTTTCTTTCTATGTAGTTTTGGTTAAAAATTTTTCAACCATACTGTACAGTTTCATATCACGATTTTTTCACTTATTATATATTAGCATTTTCCCATGTTACTTAAAATTTATAAATTATTTATTTATTTATTTAAATGTTTATTTATTTTTACGAGAGAGACAGAGTGAGAGCAGGGAAAGGGCAGGGAGACAAGGAGACACAGAATCTGAAGCAGGCTCCAGGCTCTGAGGTGTCAGCACAGTGCCTGCCCCACGTGGGGCTCGAACTTGTGAAGTGTGAGATCATGACCTCAGCCGAAGTGGGACAGCTTAACCGACTGGGCCACCCAAAGCGCCCCTACAAATTATTTTAAAAAGCCACTTAGTATGCATTTAGTGAAGTCGCATTTTTCCTCACTGTTGAGACACCTGGTTGTGCCAACTTTATCTTATCATAAATAACTCTGTGATAAAGGTCTTTATGCATAAAGCATGTTCTTCATTTCCGATGGCTTCTTTAGGATATATTCCCACAAGTATCACTAATGAGTCACATGGAATATATTCAAACGTTTAAAGCCACCCCTCGCTCATCCTCAGCCGCTAGCCCTTCGCACGCGAGTTCCCTACTCCCATTCTCCCCATCCTCTCTGCACTCCTGGGTCTCCTCCCCACTCCCCAACAAGTACTGGCCCCTCCATCTCCCTCTCCGCCCACCCACAGCCTCCCAAAACCAGCTAGGCTTAGGCAGGAACGGACACAACAATACCTTTGGCCTGACTGCCCACAGAAAATAAGACTCCCGAGTCCTGCGGATCTGGAGCCCTGAGCGAATACCGGAAGTATCGGCTCCCAGGCCTCTGATAGGTGAGCGGTAACTTGGCAAGCCCTACAATGCCCTCTGTCTATTGGTTAGGGTCCTTCCCTCTGACCAATAAGCTCTGGAACTGCCGCACGGATGTCTGGGAGTTGTAGTTTCCGTGTAACTCCATCTACAGTAAACCAGCAACAATTTCTCCCTCAAGAAGGGTAGAGCCTTCCCTCACTTCTCGATTTTCTTAGTCTGAGAAGGGGTACAGGATCCCTAGAGTACGGTTTCTTAACTTTGGAGAGGAGATGGGGGTCAGGGGAATGGGAAGGTGTTGAGGACTTCTTTTAAAATGTGATAAATCTCCCCAGAAAAATGTTCTTATCCGTACACAAAACATTGTGCATTCACTGAAGCCTGTCCATAGACCTGTCCTAGTTACAAACTCCTGTTCTACGCTTACTGGCCATAGCCCAGGGACCTAGTGTGACACCAGACTTTAGACCAGCTACACACCTGGAGACTCTGGGCCATGCCATGGAGCAGCCGATGGGGAATTTCAGATCCTGACCCTCATAGTACAGTTGACCGTCGTCTTTCTTGAACAAAACATCCAGTTTTGGTACTTCAGCGATGCTGATAACCTAAAATCTCTTACCTAAACACCTGGGGGAATGGGGGTGGGGCGGATGGAAGAAGAACACTTTCAGGGCCCACTCTGGCTGCCTTTACTCAGGTTTTTCTCCCCGTGCTTATATTCCAGTGCCATTTATCAGAATCATACTTTCACACTGATTTTTGGAACAATGAGAGAAAAATTAAAGTTCCATCCATTCTTCAAGCAAATGTTACCTCCTCCAAAGTTATCTTTCCAGATTCCTGGGACTCTTTTGGGTGGAGGTGAAGGGTCTGGCGTGGAAGAGGAGCTTAAGTTGTAACTTATTCATTCATTCCACAGCAGGAATCAACCATGCTGTAACTAACTGTGTCCCCACCCGTCACAAATTTCGTTCTTTGACGACATGGATTCTACCTCAATTTAACTGTCATCAGCAGGGCGCAGTTCTTTGCCTCGAAAGGTGGGAACCTACCTGTGAGTGGGGCAGAACGAGGCGGGAAGCTTGAATGAGGGTTGAGGGTGATTGGGGTAAGGTAATGATTGGTTTCCTCCCACCCTCCCCTCCCCCGCACCTCGCATCCCCAGATTGCTCCTGCAATCCCGGCAGCCAAACTAGAGTAGTAAGTACTTCTCAGGTGCTTCCATAACATCCTGAACTCCAAGGCAGTGAGCGTTTCTACTTAAAGTGTTGGTTTAGTTGCCGGCTTTCCCCTAGTCTGTGGGACCGGGTTGACTCCCCAGAGCTTAGCACAGAGTAGATGCTAGGTAAATTTGTGTTGAACGGATGGATAGATAGATGGATAAATGGATGGATGGATAGATGGGTGGGTGGATGCGCGCGTGTCTCATGTCTCCCTCACCATCCTCCCCAGTTAACGACCCTTAGCCTGGCAAGCTCGGGAGCAGCCGCTTCAGGGTCCCTTCCCCCGGGCCCCGCCCCAGCCGACCCCACCTTTCCGCGCCGCTCCGCCCCGCCGCCCCCTTCCCCGTGGCCCCTCCCCGCGCAGGTCCCGACTCCCGCCGCACCTCCTCCGGCTCTGCAGTGGCGGCGGGGAGGCGAGTCGGAGAGCCAGCGGGGCCAGGGCCGGAGCCGAGCCGGGGTCGGGGCAGCAGCGGGGACCCTCGGAGGCGGGGCCAGTGGGACTGCGATGGGCGTGGAGATCGAGACCATCTCCCCGGGAGACGGTACCGGGCGGCCGAGCTGGGGGAGGAGGAAGGGTCCCGGGGCGGAGCCGGGCGGGCGGGGGTCTGATTCAGAGGTGGCGCGGAGGGTGCTGAATCCGAGGCGGGCATAGGATGAGAGCGGTGAGAGGAGATCCCAGGAAGGATTGTTGGGAATCTAGCAGACGATCCTCCACCATCCCCTTCCGCGCCGGCTCACCTAGGGGAACGAAGGCGGCGGCCAGGAGGCGGGGGTCTGCGGCCCGCCACCGCCCCGGGGGCCTCGGGCCGCCGCTGCCTCGGCTGGAACCTCTCGGTTATCCGCTACTGCTGGTTTCCCAGGGCAGGCTTTTAGTTCTGCTTTCCCTGCCCTGCTAGGTGAGCTCTGGAAACAGCTGGAAGGGTTCTCTTCTGTTTGGGGCAACCCTTTCCAATGCGCCCCCCTCCGGGCCTCCGGTCGGGCGGCCCCTGTGGGCTGGGCGGTGAGACGTTGTGGGGACCGAGCCAGTCTGGGAAGGAAGAAGCGCTCCCTCCGCCTCTGCATCTCGCTTTATCCTCCCCGCCCCACTCAGCCTCTCCAGCCATCCTGTACACTCCCATGGCTTTCATTACCGTCTGCAAACCGATGGCCTCCAAACTTAAGCCTCCAGCTCAGATCTCCGACCTGAGTTCAAGGTGGTCCATTTATCCAGCTGCTGCTCGACCTCTATCTGGATGTCCCACGGATACCTAATTCAGCAAGTCCAAAACAACTAACTCTCCTTGTCCTCCCCACTTCCAAGCGCTCCTCTGTATTGCCTTTTCCCTGTCCCCACGACTGGCACCACTCACTTCCCCAAGCCAGACATCTCTTGTATAATTGGGTATGGATGTGCAAGGAATAGCCAGTTTTAAATTTTTTAAATGAAACTTAATCCAGTCCAGAGTCCCCATTTCTGCAGCAGAATTAGACAGACAGATTTCACATGGGACATAACTGACAACCCCCACCTTCTCTAGGAAATGAGAGGACCTCAGGGTTCCAGGCCACCCTCCTCGTTAAAAGGCAGTGATTCCTAGATCCTAGCCACTACCCTGATCACCCATCAGGTACAGACTTCTCTGACCCAGCTGGGAACTATGGTGCTGGGTCCCAGGAGGCATCTCCCTGACACCTTGTCACACCCCTGGGCACTGTCATTGAGTTCTGCCAGGGGGCTGCAGGCCTCTTCTCCCTTCCTTGGTTTATAGTAGCTTTTAGAGTTATTTTGAGGGAGAGAGTGTGCACCCCCAGTGTGCACACACACAAGCTGAGGAGAGACAGAGAATCCCAAGCAGGCTCCACCATGTTTGTGCAGAGCCAGATGCGAGGCTCCGTCTCAGGAACCCTGAGCTGAAATCAAGAGTTGGGCACTTAACCGACTGAGCCACCCAGGCACCCTGAGGGAGATTAGATTTTTAGAGAAAGCCTGAAAGAGCTTTGGCCTTCTACTTTTAACAGTCTAAATTCTTGAGCCAGGAAAGCACAGAAGGGCCAAACTACTGTACTGTTACAATGGGGACACCGTCTTGGTCGAGCCCCACACCAAGTCCTTTCAAGTCCTTTTGCTGAAAATTTCTGGGTTCCATCCCTGTAGCCCCTGCCCTGGTTCAGGCCAACATCACCTCTCACTTGGATTTCCGCATATCCTCTAAACTGGGCTCACCACCTTCAGTCTCACCTCTCTGCTTTCCATCTGGCCTCCCTAACTCACCACCTATTTTTCACACCGTAGCCTGTGGACTCTTTAAAATGCATATGTGACTGTTCTGTCCCATTCTGCTCCTCACCCTCCCCACCCCCCGCTTCGTGTTTTAATGAATCTTCCATCTCCTTCTGCAGACAGATGGTAGTCCGGCTGAGTCTTACCTTCCACACCAGAGCCTCATCTCTTCCTACCAGTAGCAACCCCCACTACCACCATTTCCCCTAGCTTTAGCAGGCTGCCTGCAAATTTGTTAAACACGCCAGTCATTCTGCAAATATTTATTGAACGTGTACTATGTAGTTGGGGTTAGAGCGGTGAGCCAGACAGGGATCCCACTATAGCTCGATTCTAGGCCTTTGAACATGTTGTTCACTCTTCCCAGATTATCTCCCTTTACTTCCTCTGGCAAACTCCTTATCTTCTAAGACTCAGATGAACCATGATCTCCTCTCAGATGCTTTCCCTGACTCCCATAGAGTCCTCTACATGTTGGCTCACTTGTTAGCTTCCCAAATGCTTTGTTACCCAGGCTTGTGGCCTGGTAAATTCCACCCAGATTTATAGCTCCAGTACAGATAACTCCATCTGCCTATTGCAACATAAACTCAGATAGATGTCTAATAGGCATCTCAAAATTGGCAACTGCTCGGGGCGCCTGGGTGGCTCAGTCGGCTTCGGCTCAGGTCATGATCTTGCGGTTTGTGAGTTCAAGCCCCGCGTTGGCTCTGTGCTGACAGCTCAGAGCCTGGAGTCTGCTTCTGCTTCCGTGTCTCCCTCTCTCTCTGCCCCTCCCCTGTTCATGCTCCGTCTCTTAATAATAAATAAACGTTAAAAAAATATATTTTTTTAAATTGCCAACTGTTCAAATCTGCTCCTCCCCAGTCTTCCCCACCTGGAATTAGTTCCACTCTCCATCCAGTTCCCCAAACTGAAAACCCAAGTGTTGTACTCGATGTCTCCCTCTCCCTCATCCCAGACCCATCTCCACTCCATTAGTGTACCCTGTCAGTCCCGCTTCCCAAATATATCTATTTTGCTCTCTTCTCTGCTGCCACCACGTTAATTCAAGCCATAATTGATTTCCTGTCTGGATTATTGAAACAGGCACCTAATCGTCCATCCTACACACAGCAGTCAGAGTGATCTTATAAAATCTTAATTCAGATTATGTCATTCTCTTGCTTAAAACCCTCCAGTGGCTTCCTGTTGCACTTAGAATTAAATCCGGCTCTGCAATGCTGGGCATGATCTGGCTTTTTCCCACTTGCTTCCTTCTCCCTCTCTTCTTTCCAGGCACCAGGCCTCCTTTCTATTCTGCAAATGCTCCAGTCCTTTCCTGCCCCAATGTTTGTGCCCTTGGAGCTCCCTCTTCCTGCAGTGCTTTCCCCAGCATTTTGCTCATCCTTCAAGATTCAGTCCAAATGTCACCTTTTCTGAGAAGCCATCCTGAACCACCCTTTCTAAAATGGTCTGTCCATTGTATCTCTCTTTAACTCATCATTGTGTTTATTTCATTTAAAGAATTATCATAATCTAGAGTTGTCTTGTTTATTTGTGTATTGTTTTGTTTCACCCCATTAGAATATAAACTCCAAAGAAGTTGGGATCTTGTCTCTATGGTTTACTGCTGTGTCCCTGAAATCAGGCCCAGGCTTTGCATATAGTAGATACTCTGTAAATATTTGTGAATGATTATGCTTATTAATCCTTGGTTGCAGTCATCCTCCTCCATTGTAATCTATTATTTATGGATCTGTTTCCCTAACTTCACCATGAGTTCATAGGTTGCTCTGTGTTTCTGGAATCTAGTCCATAGTAGGCTGTCAGTAAATGTTTGTGGAATGGGGGCACCTGGGTGGCTCAGTCAGTTAAGTGTCCAACTCTTGGTTTTGGCTCAGGTCATGATCTCACAGTTCATGAGCTTGAGCCCCGTGTTGGGCTCTGTGCTGACGGCATGTAGCCTGCTTGGGATCCCCGCACTCTCTGCTCCTACCCCACTTATTCTCTCTGTCTCTCTCTCAAAATAAATAAATAAACTTAAAAAAATGTTTGTGGAATGGATGAAAGAAAGTAAAAGGAATGATCAAAGAAAAAATAATGGGGTGCCTGGGTGGCTCAGTTGGTTAAGCATCTGACTTCGGCTCAGGTTATGATCTTATGGCTCCTGCATTCAAGCCCCTAGTCGGACTCTGTGCTGACAGCTCAGAGCCTGGAGCCTGCTTTGGATTCTGTGTCTCCGTCTCTCTCTCTCTGCCCCACCCCTGCTCGCGCTCTGTCTCTCTCTCTCTCAAAAATAAATAAACATTCTTTAAAAATTTTAAGAAAGGAAGATAGAAAGGAGAGAGCATAGTTGAGGAACCCAAGGGAATAAAGTTCAAATCAAATAAAAAGCCTCATACAAGGCACAGAGCCAGAACTAGAGCTGTGGGCATCTCCATGGTATGGAGGGGAATGTGGGTCAGAGCTCTGGGTCATAGTCACATCTGAATGTCCCAAGTGACTTTTTCCAATGCCCTATTCATTCATCTGCCTTCATGTCTCCTTGCAGGAAGGACATTCCCCAAGAAGGGACAGACGTGTGTGGTGCACTACACAGGTAGGCTTTGCTCCCTCAGCCTTCATCCAGACCTGCCCCTCCCAAGGGAGGTCTCTCCTCTGCTACTCCTCTCTAGAGGTATCTGCTCCCTAGATCAAGCCTAAAGCCCAAGGTAGCCAAGTCTCCCTGTGACCAGTTGTCTCCTACTTCTCGAGCCAGCCTTGTGGGCATGGGAAAGGGGGCTTGCAAGGTTACTCCTTCCCCATTTGTACCAGCAGGAGCCATCTGTGGAGCCAGCCTCTAATTGGGCCAAGCACCTCCATTCCCTTCCCTCCATTGTGGGCAGGGTGGAGCCTGGCCCTCCTTGTTCTGTCTGATATTTAGAAATCCCTTCTTGAAGCTCTGAGAGCCCTGATCTTCCCTGCAGGCTCCCTTTTCCTCCTACAATATTATTAGAGAAGGGGAGGGTAACTTCCTCAGCATTTCCTTTCTTTTTTCAGAAATAGACTGTTCAATTCAGCGTGCTGTTATTGAGCACCTACTGTGTGCAAGATGCTGTGTGGGCACTGGGGACACAAAGGTGAAAAGGCAGGATTCCTTCCTTCTTTGGGGCTGTGGGGAGTGGCAGAGCCAAGTCATCCAGAGGCTCTGCTGCAGTGTGACAGCTGGGGCAACAGCAGTGCCTGTCTCAGGGCACTATGGGACTTGCAGGAGAGCCCCACATCTCTGCAGACCCCTCTTGGATGCTCTGTATTGGAAGGTCAGGTGGGCTGAGGAACATTCTAGATGGAGCTCCTGAAGACTGCTGGCAGGAAGACAAGCAGGTATTTGTTCCAAGAGAAGTGAATGCTCTGCCTTGTGACCTGCTTCCCAATGTGGCAAAGTTGGTGACAGCCACTTAGCAGACGGCAAGGCCAGTTTAATTCCTAGGACGTATTCAGATGGGGCCATTTTTAGCAGTTCTCTGGGCCAGTGTGAAGTGCCAGGTTAATTCTAGGCAGACGGTGTGGGTATTTCTCAACAGCTGTGTTGCCGGTGGCTGGCGTCAGTGAGCTAGGGCTGTGTGTTATCTCCCTGTGACTGGCCTAATTACCATGAGTCCCCTGGGGCCTCTGACCTGTGTAATTGATTTATCTGTTCTACATGTTGTAGACAGACCAGTGCTTATCAAGTTACTAAAACCACAACATCCTTTTGCAAAGACTTTTCAGAGTAGATACAGGGAGCAGGCCATGTGCATTAAACACTAGCATCAGCCAAGAGTGTGGGGAGGGACCATCTCATCAAACCCAGCAGGAGATTATAGGTAAACTATATTTATATATATAGATTATAGTTTTTGGTAAACTTTTTAATTAAAAATAAATACAGTAGAGGACATAAATCTAAGATGTACAGCTCAATGGAATTTTTCGAAGTGATCACACTTACATAACCACCACCCAGATCAACATGTACATTTCCAGCACCCCCTGGCATCTCCCTCCTGCCTCCTCCCAGTCATTACACCTCCCTGAAGGTAACCAGCATTCATACTTTTGTCCCCATCGATTGGCTAAGCCTGTTATTGAATACCATATAAATGGAATCACAGAGTACGTACTCTTTTGTGTTTGGCTTATTTCACTCAATACTATGTCTGTGAGATTTGTCCAGAGTCATTGGTTCTTTCTTATTCCCATACAGTTCATCATATGAATGTACCACAATTTATCTTTTCTAGAATTGGTGAACATTTGGGTTTCTGATAGTTTTTGGCTGTTATGAATACTGTCGCTTTGAACAGTCTTGTAGGTGTCTTTTGGTGCACGTATGTACACATTTTGTTTAGGTATATACCCTGAAGTGGAGTTATTTGGGCATAGGGTTGTACCTATCCTCTGCTTTAACAGATACTGCCAAACAGCTTCTCAAAGTAGTTGTGCCAATTTCCACTGCCACCAGCCATGTAGGAAGGCTCCAGTTCCCCTGCATCCTCATCGACACATGGCATTATCACCTTTTTGTTTTGTTTTTGGCCCACTCGGGTGGGTGCCCAGTGTATCTCATTGTGGTTTTGATTTGCATTGCCCTGATGACTAATGAAGTTGAGTACCTTTTCATGTGCTTACTGGCCATTCGAATATCCTCTTTAGTCTGCTCGAGTTTTGTCCAGTTATAAAAATTAGGTTGGATGCCTTTTACTTACTGATTTAAAGGAGTTTTTTTACATATTCTGGATATGAGTCTTTTGTTGGTTATACTGATTCCAGTCACCTCCCATGCCAAGGCTTGTCTTTTCACTCTCTCAATGGCATTTTTTGAACAGAAGTTCTTTTTTTTTTTTTTTTTTTTTAAATTTTTTTTCAACGTTTTTTTATTTATTTTTGGGACAGAGAGAGACAGAGCATGAACGGGGGAGGGGCAGAGAGAGAGGGAGACACAGAATCGGAAACAGGCTCCAGGCTCCGAGCCATCAGCCCAGAGCCTGACTCGAGGCTCGAACTCACAGACCGCGAGATCGTGACCTGGCTGAAGTCGGATGCTTAACCGACTGCGCCACCCAGGCGCCCCTGAACAGAAGTTCTTAATTTTAATGAAGTCCTACGTATCAATCTTTTCCTTTATAGTTAGTACTTCTGTGTTCAGCTCAGAAGTCTTTGTCTATTCCTAGGTCATGAAGATATTCTTCTGTTTATTATCTTGTAGAAGCCTTATTATTTTATTTTTCATACTTACATCTGTGATTTATCTGGAATTTTTTTGTGTGTGCATAAAGTAGGGCTCAAGGTTAATTTTCTCCATATGATATATAGTTGATCCAGCAACAGCAATTGAAAAAAATATATCCTTTATCTGTTGCATTGCTGTGACACCTTTGTCAAATCAAGTAACCGTATAGATGTTGGTCTGTTTCTAGGCTGAATTGTTTTGGCTGAACTTGTAGCTATAGATAACTGTATCTGGTCTGAAGTATATGAAATCTGAAGAAATTGGGGAATGAGGGAGTCAATTATCAAATGGAGTGTGTGTGTGTGTGTGTGTATGTGTGTGTGTGTATCCATACGTGTATATGTCCAAGTATATGTCTGTGTAATTATATGTAGATTTGTGGATCTAAATATTTTCTTAGCATCTGTTTGAGCATCAGGGTTTTTCTTCTGAATGTGTGTGCTTAGGTGCCCATGAGCACATGTGAACATCTCTGTGTATTGGAGTATCTTAGCAACCTGTGTGTATGCATGAGTTTTTGTAAGACCTCCTTAGTAAAGGGTTTTCTCCTTTGCCTGATTTAATACCCAGGGCAAGAGTCCAATTTATTCTACCTAGAAAGCAGGAAAATAATACTCTCCCTTGTATATATTTAAATTGTAGGAATTAGAAGACGTGGAATCATGGATGCGCAGACATTAAGCTTGTTCAGACCGCCCATGTTAAACATGGCATATCTGAAGCCATGAGAAGGGGAGTGATTTGTCTAACTTCACACAATGAGTTAGTGCCAAAATGAAGTCAGTATCCAGTCTCTGAACTTACAGGCCAGATCTTTCTCTGGTCCCAAATTGGTTTTTGTCATGGTCTGTGGGCTGCAGAAAGAAATCGTGGAAGAGCATTGTTTACAGGCCTGACCTTTGAACTAGTCACCGATAAGAACTAAAAATACCAAAACAGCTCTTGAGGGACACCTGACTGGCTCAGTTGGTGGAGCACGTGGCTCTTGATCGCAGGATTGTGAGCTCAAACCTTACATTGGGTCCAGAGATTGCTTAAATAAATAAACTTTAAAAAGAGAGAAAGATACAGTTCTTGAGCCTTAGACAGCTGAAATGAGACAATATTTGTACATCAGGGATGACACCTGGCTAAGGGAGGCTGCAGACTGTTAGAGACAGCACTGGGGTGTTCCAGATTCAAACAGGCCCTTTTTATGGGGTGCGGGGGCCACCATTGACTGGCTGGGTCACCTTACTCTGTTCATTGCAGGGGAAGGTGGGGATGATGTAGCCTTTGTTTTTTTGTTTTGTTTTGTTTTTTATGAGCAGGGGAGAGGGGCAAAGGGAGAGAGAGAATCTTTTATTTTTTTAAGTTTATTTGTTTATTATTTCTGAGAGGGAGAGAGAATGCACACAAGTGAGGGAGGGACAGAAGGAGAGAGGGAGACACAGAATCCAAAGCAGGCTCCAGGCTCTGAGCTGTCAGCACAGAGCCCAACACAGGGCAAGATCATGACCTGAGCCAAAGTCCAACGCTTAGCAACTGACTGAGCCACCCACGCGCTGATGATGTGGCCTTTGGGTTTTGCATGTTGGGGGAAAACAGGTGAGGACTCAACCTGAGGCAGAAACATCCTTAGGCTGAGGAAGTAGCACAGAAAAAGTTGTAAAGTGCAGAGGTGTTTGAGAAAGGTATATTTGAGAGGTATTTGGGAAAGGTATTTGAGAAAGGTGTGACCTGAATACGACATGGGGGGAAGGAAAGGAAGAGGAGAGCAGAGAGAAGGTTATCAGACAGGCAGTAGCTAGATCTTGAAGTGCCTGTGCCCAGTGTAGGCATTTGGATTCTGCCACAGGGAGCTATTGACAAGAGGATATTGCTATCCCTTTAAGCAAGAGAGTAATATGATCAGATACATGTTTATGAAAGACCGTCATTCTGGGTACCGAGTGGAGACTGGAAAGGAGGAGTGAGAGTGGAGAGAAAGACCAGTTAGAGGGTGTTCCTGTGCACAAGTGAGACATGATGGTGACTTGGTGTGGTCCCAGGGTGGTGGCAGTAGAAATGGAGCATGTAGAACGTAGGTAGATTGCAAAGACATGTAGGACTAAGTGATAGGCCATATTGAGGGGGTGGGTAAGGCAGAGTGAGGTATCTGGGTTTCTTGCTTGGGCAACAGGACGGGCAGGGAGATCTGAAGAGGCGCAGGTTTGTACAGAATAGGAATTCCATTTTAGACATGGGGACCCAGAATGGGGTGTTAACTCATGGCCACAGCTCTTCTCCACCCTATTCTTGCTTTCACAGGAATGCTCCAAAATGGGAAGAAATTTGATTCATCCAGAGACAGAAACAAACCTTTCAAGTTCAGAATTGGCAAACAGGAAGTCATCAAGGGTTTTGAAGAGGGTGCAGCCCAGGTAGGATGAGGATCCTCATTAGGGGGGATTTGAGGAGTTGGAGTCTGGGCTCGGTACACCGCCCCTGCCCTATCACAGACCGCCACTGCTTTGACTCTACTGCTACGGCATGGTGACGCCATCTAGGTTCAGCCGCTGGCTTTGTGCCCCCACTCCTTCCCTTTCATTGCCAGCATGACTTTAAGTCACTGGGGCTCTCATTCCAAGCACATCCCTGTGGGCTTGCTCAGAACTAGCTACGAGCTACCAACTATCTGGGACTGAGGCAGCTAGAGAGTTGGGGGGCGGGGAGGGGGGTGGTGGGCCAAGGTATTTTTTTTTTTAACTTAAAAAAGTAATTTCCGACCTTGCAAAAATATCACGGAAATAGTTCCCGTATATTCTTTACCCAAATGTTAACAGTTTACATAACCATGGTAAAACGATCCCATTACATTAATTTGTGATCAATTACACATTAACATTGATGCAGTACTGTTAACCAATACATTCAAATGTTTGAGTTGGTTATTAAAATTTTTAGATCTGTTTATTCAAATTTCACCATTTGTCCGACCAATGCCAGATGTTCTTGATGACTGCTGTGTGGAGCCCTGGTTCACACTCTTCTCCCTCGGTCTGTGAAGTCATATGGTGATTTTAGTGTAGGTCTCTTAGCCCTCGCCTCCTTGCGGTGGCCTCTGATTGCTTAACGTCTTTAATGGACTGCTTCTCTTACCTCCTCGATTGTGTACGTGTACATGTGCTGTTTATACACCCTCTTTAGGTTCTTTTGGGAGGGGGTGAGGAACAATTAGGAATACCTTGAAGTGTTCAGGCCATGCGCTAAATGAATAACCAGCAGTGGTTGTCAGATGAATGAATTTGGGACTACTTTGTGGAAGTTAGTGCCCCACAGTGAAGTCTCTGCTAGTCTGAGACAATCGAAATTCTGCATCACTTCAGTGTGCCACACAGAAAATTCATCTCAGATCTTCAGGGTTATCAGGAGGATAGTTTGGGAAAATGCCATAGTTATCTTACTTTTTTCTTTTAAATCAAGCTGGGTCCTCTTTCTCCTCTCCCCATCTGCCCCCATCCCTGCTAGATGAGCTTGGGGCAGAGGGCGAAGCTGACCTGCACCCCCGATGTGGCGTATGGAGCCACGGGCCACCCTGGTGTCATCCCTCCCAATGCCACCCTCATCTTTGACGTGGAGCTGCTCAACTTAGAGTGAAGGCGGGAAGGAGCTCGAAGTGGCTGGAGATGGCTGCTGCCCACCCTCCTAGCCTGCTCTGCCACTGGGACGGCTCCTCCTGCTTGGGGTTCTTGATCAGCGCGCTAACCTCACTGCCCCGCGGCATTATCCATTCTCTGCCCAAGTTGCTCTGTATGTGTTCGTCATTGTTCACGCACATCTTTGCTTAAGGAAACTTCGGTTGCAAATCAAAACATTTCAGGTTGTGCATTTTGCGTGATGCATGCAGTAGCCATTTCTGATCGCAGAACACAGATTTCTTGTTCGCACAATCTACACTGCCTTACTTAAGCCAGACACACAAGGTGCTCAGACATGAAATGTACATGGTATACACAGAGGGACTTGAGCCAGTTACCTTTGCTGTTACTTTCTCACTTAGAAGTTCTGTTGGCTGCTGACTTACACAATGTCCTCTTTGGAAATGATATGTAAAATAAAGGCTCTGTGCTTGACAAATTCCTGTCCATCCTTATTGTAGGAAGGAAGTGCTTTAAGGAATGCATAAGCCAGTTGCCCTTGGGAAAGAGTGGAAAGGAGACTTCCAAGTAGCCAGGAATGATAATAAACGTGATAGCTATGATGTGAGTATTTGTACATGCCAGGCCTTGTTCTATATATATATATATATATATATAATTATATAAGTTAGTATATATTTATTTTTTTTTTTAATTTAAAAAAAAATGTTTATTTATTTTTGAGAGAGAGACAGAATGCAAGTGGGTTAGGGGCAGAGAGAGAGGGAGACACAGAATCCGAAGCAGGCTCCAGGCTCTAAGCTATCAGCACAGAGCCGGACGAGGGGCTCGAACTCCCGAGCTGTGAGATCATGACCTGAGCCGAAGTCGGACGCTCAACCGACTGAGCCACCCAGGTGCCCCGATATATTTTTAAATACAGTTGCCACCAACCCTCTAAAAAGCCCTACAGGGTAAGTATTAACTTGCCACTCACCTCACAGGCTCAGAATTCTTCTCTGAATAACTAAAGGAATATATTGTGTTCAAACTGCTAGCAGTCCAGCATAGGATTTGAGCACTTTATGTGACCTTGCAACGTCTGTCTGTTTGGACTTAGGGGAGTTCCCGACCCAGATGGAAAAGAACACTCACTGTGCACCTGAACAAATGAAGGGTGTTTTAGGTCTTGGAGCCATACACTAACTCACACTGGGAAGTTACTTTTGAAAGGAATGTGTGATTCTGAGTTTGTTTTTGTATTTACTGCTTAGTTTCATCTAGATTTGCCCTCCCATTGGGGAATTACTTTGGAGTGGAATGTAGGATTCTGAACTTGTTTTCACATATACTGCTTATTTTCATCTGTATTTACTGTAACTTGTGGAAATTCCCACTTATTGCTGGTGGGTTGTGTGTTTGTCAAAGGAGCCTGGGGCAATGTGGTTAGGAGATTTTTCTTTTGACATAGGTGAGGAAGGCTCTTAGC
The DNA here is from genome assembly GCF_023721935.1 of Panthera uncia. Lineage (NCBI taxonomy): Eukaryota > Metazoa > Chordata > Mammalia > Carnivora > Felidae > Panthera > Panthera uncia. The sequence continues at coordinate 21,264,600 of NW_026057579.1, read as the reverse complement.
CATAGTCAGGGTTATTCTGTCAGGACTTGGAATTAAGATTGAGAAGAGGCTGAGAAGTTAGCAGTACTTATGGAGAAAATGAAGTGAGAAAGGGACTGCTTTACTTTTTAAAGTTTATTTATTTGTGAGAGAGAGAGAGAGTGTGTGTGTGTGAGTGGGGCAGGCGCAGCGAGAGAGGGAGGCAGAAGATCTGAAGCAGGCTCTGTGCCAACAGCAGAGAGCCCGACATGGGGCTTGAACTCACAAACTGTGAGATCATGACCTGAGCCAAAGGCAGACACTTAACCAACTGAACCGCTCAGGTTCCCTGGGGCTGCTTTGTTTTTAATCACCCAGTCTCTGGACTCACTTCTGTTACAGGAGCAGACCAGAGGGTGCTGTACTCCTTCCTTTCGAGTATCGTTGTTCCTCACTTTCCTTGATGACACAAATGTCTGATAATTTCTCAGAACTTAGCCTTTGAGACATACTCATGTTTTCTGCTGTGACACCAGGAGAATAAAATTAAAAATGGCATCAAGGACCATTTCAGGTGTCCACTATGGCGTCGTATAAGGTCTCAGAGTATTCAGAGCCTAGGTGGTAATGAGAGACACCCACTAAGGGAACAAAAACAAACCAACCAATGCAAGTAACTACTGGCTAGCACCTGAAAAGGATACATTAGGCTTTGCAGGCCTTGCTTTCCTGGCGCTCTTAAAAGATGATGCAGAAAATGATGAGACACCATGCTAATGAGTTTGGACATTGTCCTGTGAAAGCCACTGAAATTTGTTCAGCAGGAGTGGTGATGAGATCCATGTCATACCAGTTATTTTCAAATTCTTTGTCAACACTTTATTCGTACAAAATCTTTCTCAGAAACTCAAAATTTAACCTGGGTAAACACAAAGCAACTCTAGCAGCTCTTATGCATTCATAAGAAAATGCACAATGCAGCTCTTATGCATTCATAAGAAAATGCATATGAGCATGCACGTACACGTGCAGGAACACAATCATCCCGTGCTTTTTTAAAATTTATTTTGAGACAGAGAAAGTGCATGTGCAGGGGACAGGCAGAGAGAGCGAGTGAGAGAATCCTAAGCAGGCTCCACGCTGTCAGCGCAGAGCCTGACACTGGGCTCGATCTCACGAACTGTGAAATCCCGATCTGAGTTGGGACCAAGAGTCGGACGCTTACCTGACTGAGCCATCCAGGTGCCCCACCCCTTGCACTCTTAAAAGCAGTTTGAAAAGCTGAGCCTTCAATGCCTGGTGCAGTGGACTGATTTTAAGTATATCCTCAGCATCAAAGCACACATAGACCTGGCAGAGTAGGTGCTCAATATTTATCTACAGAATTCAAGTTCTTATAACTTAACTGGGACAGGCCACAAAATTGCCAAATAACTGGAATTTTTAAAACTCTTAGCCGTAGGTCATGAAATTCAGCTAACAGACTAATCCAGATGATGGACTGGCCATCATTGTCAATAGAAGCAATTTTCCCTGGTTATTAACTTAAAACAACTGCCCTCAAGGCAAGCCAGTCTGCCATGTAGACACAAGCACACTGTAAGTCTGTTTACCCCTTACCAAAAAGCCTTTAATGTTATTTATTTTTATGAGAGAGAGAGAGAGCACGCAAGATGGGGAGGGGCAGAGACAGAGGGAGACAGCTGATCTGAAGTGGGTTCCAGAGTCCAATATGGGGCTCAAATTCATGAACTATAAGATCATGGCCTGAGCTGGTCAGATGCTTAACCAACTGAGCCACCCAGGCTCCCACCAAAAAGCCTTTTAGAAAATTATTTTACATTAGTAAATACCTAAAGGGGCACCATGCATTACACAAATTATAAGGAATTCATAAAAGCATTCATAAGAAAATTAAAGCTATGGCTCCTTTGTGATCTCCCTGCCCTTCTTAGAAATAATTCTTTCTCCTCTTTTATAGAGCTTTCAAAAAGCACTGACATTATTAGTCAGTAATTAAAAACAAGGGTAATTTCTTCATTTTCAATAGTAGGCTTTGGCAAGACAGTACCCAAAGTATAAAACAGCATATTTTCTTAAAGCTAAATGCATTTAAAAGTAGATACTTTTGTACATTTAAATGGTTCAGTGCTTATACCCTTCAAACTGATTTGGGGTTATAGTTATATCCAAAACAATTGGTCCACATTTTTCCATTTGGCCATGCCTAAACTATAAAGAGAAAATTATAGTTATCCTCCAAGCTGCCAAGCTGTGGTGAATGTAAAACCATACAATTTCCATGCTGTGGGAGCATATAAGAACAAGCATTAAATACTCCATTTATGGCAAACATATACTATGAGGAAAGGTCCAAGATATTTACAGACACTTGTTAACCAAAGGGAAAGACTACACAATACAGTCTTAGACATGTAACAACCAACACCACTACCCAAGAAGCTCACCCTCAGATCTCTAACAATGTGCTGTCACCTGAATGGCCATTTATAGAACTGACTTCTGTTTCAAGGACAGGGTACCCATATTGACAAAGGTGTTAACTGTAAAGCAAGTATTATTCAAATGTATTGGCGTGGTTAATACTGGTTGATGTTACAGCAACTTTTTATGTAAGCACTTTATTCATTCAACCAACACAATGAGCTTTGGTTTCCTTATCTGCAAAATGGAGATACCTATCTTCACTGAGTTGTTAACATTCAATAAATGACAGCACTGTAGAAATTTCCCACGATGGTTAAGCACTGGGCTGGACACCAGAGGCATTAAGAATACAGAAAAGTCTCTGCTCTAAAGCAGCTTGGTCTCAGGGCCCCTGGGTGGCTCAGTCGGTTAAGCATCTGACTTCTGCTCAGGTCATGATCTCATAGTTCGTGGGTTCAAGCCCCACGTAAGGCTCTGGGCTGACAGCTCAGAGCCTGGAGCCTGCTTCAGATTCTGTGTCTCCCTCCCTCCCTCTCTCTCTCTCTCTGCCCCTCTCCCACTTGTGCTCTCCCTCTGTCTCAAAAATAAATAAACATTAAGAAAAAAAGCTTGGTATCTATGACCACCTACCATCAAACAATTCTTGATACGGTTCAGCTACGGATTTGTCTTTTTTCTGGGATCAAATAAGAGGGGAAATTTCAAGACAAAACACTGACATGTTTTACAAAAAGCTACAAGTTTATTCACATAACATATTCTAACAGGTATCAAAGTTTCAAGCAGGTTGTTTTGAATCTCAATTAAGAAATCACAACATTCAGTATTAATTTAAAAACAAAAAAAGGGTGATGGTGGTTATTCATGGGTTTTAGTCCAAAATGAAAATGCAGAAAACATTTATTTTGGTGGATCTGTGTTGATGCCGTATTTCTCCTTGAGAAGCTTCAACTGTTCTTCCTTCTTTTTTGTGTCCATCTTCTGAAATGCCTGAAAATGTGGTAAGCACCAAAGTTAACTTACTGACCTGTAGGTGAAATGAATTTCACCAATAGCACTAGCCAGAAAAGAACACACAGTACACTCTACCCGCCCGCCCCACAGTACACTAATTCTTACATGGGCTCCCCGGGTGATGAGGACAGTGACTAATACTTACCCTGTTGGCATTATAGTACAAAACCACCAGGTATCTGTTACAAACATTGAATCCTGAAAGGTGATCACATGCGTTTTTGGCATCAAAGATGTCTTCATAGACCACATAAGCTGTTCCTCTGGTTTCAGGTGTGTTCCCCCTGCAGCGTGAAATCAGACTTAATTAAAATACACATTTACCCGAGTTAGGAAGGACAACGGGTCTGAGGTTGGTGTCGAGAATAACTACCATGACTTCCAGTCTTTGACAAAACCTCAGATGTGAAGCCTTCTGGCCAAGCACCTGTGATTTCATATGTGAGAGCATTCCCTGGGGGTTGTGGCTTTCTTTAAGTTTGCTATGGCCAAACCAAGAAAGAAGGATATGGAGATTTCTACACAAATTACGATTCCATGAAAGATTTTAAAGGGACGAAGAAGACTGGTATCTTGCAGAGTGCAAAGTGATTTTAGAATATAAAGAATTTCTTTGGGTTGAGTTCCATGGAGTTTTGTCACTGACCTGTGTTCCTGAACTATGAAACATGAATACTGGGCTATCGAATAGTTTCTCTTTATAAATAAACTAATAAATACTGTGGGGAAAAAAATTAACCGGAGCATTGATAGCTGAATAACAACTGTCTTTTAAACCACTAACCAGAGAAGATTAAGGAGAGTAAGTTGAAGTTTTAAGTATTTTGAGATCAACCTGAACACCATTAGAGGAAATAAACATTATAGATAGGTATGCTGGATAAGCCTACTATTTCTTGAATTGAGGTAATTTTTGTTTTGTTTTTAAGTAAAACAGCTACAGGTTGAACTTGCTCTGTCAGGACTACTGCTGCAGCTACCAAAGAACCAGCTTGAAACTGTCACGGTCTTCCGTGTACACTGTTCCAGTCTTTCTTACTTCCCATACTAAGAACCAGTTCCCAGTCTCAAGCTGAAAAGTACCGTACTTAGGGGTGATGGCTCCTATTAGTCAGTCATCAAAGTCTAGAATGAGGTTTTTCTTAGTGTGCATTTACGCAGCAGAACGAGTACTTAAGTTATTTACCACACTATTACCCCGTTACTAGTCCCTTGTTTCTAAAGATTTTGATTTTTTATCTCACTGTTAGTTTCAATACTCCAAGACAAGCCCGTCTCCATGTTTCTGAGCAGTATTCTACTAAGGTTTACCAAATCCATAAAAATAAAACCTATTTTGTGTCTGTAGAGCGGGGTGGGGTTGGAGGGAAGCCCCTACCAAGATGGCAAAATTATGCTATCTAGGAAAACAGACAGCCATTAATCCTTTATGGCTGGGAAAGGATGTTCTCTAATGTCGCGTTAACGTGGTTTCTCCCGCTTAGAAGATTCACTCACTGCCTTTCTAAAATGCGGTAGTCAGCTCCCAGCTTTTCATACATACGTTAATAATGTATGCACTTTCATGCATTACACAGCCCTGTCTGGCTCGGGAGAAGGGCTCGGCTTTGGCACAGACCAGAGGGAGGGCGTGTGCTTATGGCTGGGATTATCTGCCTGCCAGAGGAGAATGCTGGAAGGTCACAGGGAGTGGAAGCTGGACCTTGCTCATGGATTCGGAGCTGCTACTTGTGTAAGTTTTCCTTGCCACCTCCTCTCTTCACCTCACCAGCTTCCTTCGGCGGGGAGGAAGGGAAGTGTGAAGAGCAACAAACTGCAGGCAGCAGATGGCCATGTGCTTGTCAGTGGGGGCAGTGGGCACAGGTCCCACTCAGCTTACGCTCCCAGTGTGATAAAGATGGACCCTTCCATCTGTGTTCTAGCCACCCAGTGCCAACTGTGGAATAAGGTTTAAGACTGTGGGCTGCCTCTCCGTCTGCCATAGTCCCTGCAGAGGGTCAAGAAAAGGTAGCAGGCCATGGGAAGGGGAGGTACCTCTTTAAATGTGACCTAGGATGTGGCTACAGTCTTGGGCCCCGGTCACAGTTTATGCTTCCTATAAAAGGGTTAGGAAGAGATACAGGGTGCTGGGGCGGTGGGAGGGTGCCGGTGTCACTGAATGCTTACAGGCTGTCAGGCTACAGAGGGATTTTGTAATAGTCCTTACTCTCTGGGGATAGTCTAACAACTTTTGGACCTCTTTAAGTTTTCTTTTTTTTAAGTTTATTTATTTTGAGAGAGAGAGAGAGAGAGAGAGAGAGAGAGAAAGACGAGAGAGAGAATCCTAAGCAGACTCTGCACTGTCAGCGCAGAGTCTGATGTGGGGCTCAAACTCACACAAACTCACGCGAGATCAAGGCCTGAGCAGAAATCAAGAGTCAGAGGTTTAACCAACTGAGCCACCAGGGTGCCCCTGGACCTTTTTAAAACAAATTTGTTTGTTTGTTTATTTAAGTAATCTCTACAACCAACGTGCAGAATCACATGCTCTTCCTACTGAGCCAGACAGGTGGTCCAACTTTTCACTTTTAATTTTTAATAATGCATTAACTGGTGGGGGGGGGGGGAGCAATGCATTAGCTATGAAAGTTGGGGAATACCCAAAGAAAAAAACACTGCTCCAAAGATTTTGCCAAAATGTCTATTTTTCCTTTGGAATAAAAACATAAAAAAACCTTAATATTTTAGTTCTTGCTAATTGGGCAAAGAAGACCTTATATTTCATTTTACTCTCACACCATGCACCCAACAAGTGCTAATGAGCATTTGATAAATGGAGGTCTACTTTCTCCCACATATTCTCTCATACATCCTTTCTCCTGGAAGCTAAAAAACAAAACAAAACAAAACAAAACAAAACAAAACAAAACAAAAGCATCTCTTCCTCTCACATCTTAGGAACTAGAATAGGGATGGGCACTAACCCCATTTTAAAGATTCTCATCTCAAGTGTCCCAGCTCCTAATTAACAACCTAGTATCTTAACCATATTGTAACTTTGATTTTTAAAAGTATGTACTTATACCTACTGTAGGGTAGGCACTGAGCCAACATTATTCTCTTGATTGGTGGTAAATCTTAGAGTAGGAATAAGAAAACCTAATCATGTGACAACCTCTCTTGAGCTTCGGTTGCTTCATGTGTCAAATAACGTTATCAGGCTGTATCACCTGCCCTACACCTTACACATTTTAATAATCGAAAAAGGTAAAAGGTATGAAAGAGCTTTAAAAAGTTCAAAGCACCAGGGGCACCTGGGTGGCTCAGTCAGTTAAGCATCCAGCTTCAGCTGAGGATATGATCTAGAGGTTCATGAGTTAAAGCCCAGCATCAGGTTCTCTGCTGTCAGCACAGAGCTCTCTTCAGATCCTGTCTCCACCCCTTCCCTGCTCACGCTCTCTCTCCCTCTCTCAAAAATGAACATTAAAAATTTTTTCAAAAAAATAGAAGAGAAGCAGTAAAAAGTTCAAAGCACCAAGTGTCTGCTATATACCAGGTAGGCTGATCAATCATCCTAGTTTGCCTAAGACTGTCCAGATTTTGGCACTGAAAGTCCACATCCCAGAAACCATGGTCCTGGGCAAACTGGGAAGGTTGGTCACCCTGGTGCTAGGTGCCAAATATGTGATAAAGCATGAACACAGCTAGGGAACAGAAAAACATCTGTTTCTTAATCTATTAATTTAGACCCAAGTTCCTGTACACCAAACTTTTATGAATTTATTCAACAAATATATATTGTGTTCTTGGGGTGCCTAGATGGCTCAGCTGGTTAAGCGTTGGGACTCTGATTTCAGCTCAAGTCACGATCTCACTGTTTGTGAGTTTGAGCCCCACATCACTCTCTGTGCTGACAGCGTGCAGCCTGCTTGGGATTGTCTCCCTCTCTCTTTGCCCCTCCTCCCCTTGCTCTCTCTCAAAAAAATAAATACAAATTTACAAAATATATACTGTGTTCTTTCTGTATGACAGGCACTGGAAATATAATAGTGAAAAAGACAAGCATCATCCCTCCCTTCAAGGACCTTTATTCAAGTGGGAGAAAGATAAAGAAATAATTACAGACAAGAAATCTTATTAAGGAAGCAGACGGAGATGAATGGGAGGACAGGGGATTACTTAAAGCTAGAGTGGTCAGGGTAAACCTTTCTGAGAAGGTGACGATGAGGCTGAGACCTGAAGAATGAGGAGCCAGACAGGAGACGAGCCAGGTGACAATCATTCCAGATGGAGGGAGCAGAGTACAAAGGCCCTGAGCTACTGTGCAGCCTTCTACACATGCCACTGCTTAATTATCTGTCCTTTTACCTTGGCTTTCTGAAACTCTCTCTAATCTCACTGTGGACCATCAATACATTTTATAACACTTTCAAAGTCAAGTACAACCACTTTCTATATTATTCATTTACTTAGATAACTGGGGTGTTTAACATGAATCAGGCACAACAGCTGTCAACACAAAATGAAAAGAATATATATGGTACCTGCCCTAGGAGCTCACAGGCTGGCAGGAGACCAGGAAATACACAGACAACAACAAAATCACCTGTTAGGAGATGTTCACAGAAGGTGCTGTGGGAGCATAGAGAGGGGTGGCTAACACACACGAGAAGGAAATACTCCATGACAAAGTGCTTTCACAGGAATGATCTAATTTGATCCTTACTAGAATTCCTTTAAGAACACAGGTTAGGAAGATTGTGTTTCATAAGTAATTGAAGCTCAGAGGGGTTAAATATTTTGCCCAGTTATACGCAACTAGCAAATGTCCAGTTAGTATCTGAACTTAGGTCTTACAACCAATTCAGTAAATTTATCATACTGCCTCCATGTTAAAAACTGAAAGGCACTAGATTACCTTACATGTGAGGGTACAGAAAACCAAAAAGTGGGACACCTTGTCCAGGGTCACAGGGCCTGAAGCAGAATCTTGTTTCCTGACCTCCAAGTCAGGGGATCTTCTGTATGGCATTCTTGTATGTCTAGGACAGGGTTTCTTAACCTAGGTTTCATGTACCCCCTGAAATCATATGCAAAATTTTGTATTCTTCTGTAGAAAGGGCCCAAAGCTTTCACCAAATATCCAGAAGACTGAGACTTCCTAAAGAGAATGGCTAGTCTATAACACTTCATTTCTATCCCTACTTGAGTACCAATGATGATGTATTGCTAGCACTTGGTTTACTTTCTGGAGGGACAGTGATCATTTCAAAGGACAGTCCTCAAGACCTCAAAGAGTTCTTAAAAAAAAAAAAAAAAAAAGAAAGGAAAGAAAAAAATCTCACAGAATGTTAAAAGCCAAGAAGCAGCTCTCAGGTCATTAAGGAAAATTTATTAAGGAAGAGATAGTCAGGGGTGCCTGGCTGGCTCAGTCGGGGAGGAGCATGAGACTCTTGATATAAGGATCATGCTGAGTGTACAGATTACTAAAAAATAAAGAAATAAACTTAAGGAAAAAAATAAAAAGAAATCCTTCCAAATGGACTCTTAGGTAAGTAGAATGTCAGTGGCTATGAATCTGAGTAGTGTCAATATTCAGTTTAGAATCAGAAGTTTAATCACTAAATAGCTGTGTGAATCTAGAAAGGTACTTGTACTCTGTGGGCCTCAAAATAGTCTCACCTGTGAAACAGAGTATCAACTCCACACAGGGCTGTAGTACTGGTCATGGAAATAAAAGCACCTGTTACAATAAATGGCATTTTGTAGATGTTCAATAAATACCATTTGAAGATATGAACACCAATTTTTAGATTAAAACATGAATTCGTGTTGCAATTATTCTCCCCTTTTATTTTTTATTTTTTTATTTAAAAAAAAAATTTTTTTAACGTTTATTTATTTTTGAGACAGAGAGAGACAGAGCATGAATGGGGGAGGGTCAGAGAGAGGGAGACACAGAATCTGAAACAGGCTCCAGGCTCTGAGCTGTCAGCACAGAGCCTGACGCGGGACTCGAACTCACAGACCGCGAGATCATGACCTGAGCCTAAGTCGGCCGCTTAACCGACTGAGCCACCCAGGTGCCCCGATTCTCCCCTCTTTTAAATCTTCAATAGAAAAAAATAAATAAATTTCAACAGAAAGCTACAGCTGAAAAAGAAAAAAGAGCTGTAGTTGAAAAAAAAATCATTTTTTTCAGTTACTTGTTACTTATTCAGAAATTCTGAGTAAAGGAGACACCAAAGCAAATTAGAGTTAATGGACATAAAAAAACAGAGTATTGTATCTGACTTTACAAATAATAGTTACGCTATTATGTTAGTTCTTTCTTTTCCCACCCATTCCCCTGAAACCATTCATTACTGCTTCAAGCCTTCTCTAATTTCACTACTATCCTTGGCTCTCACTGAGCTGGATCAGGAGGGTCTCATGTTTTTCCATACAAAATGAATAAATAAATAAATAAATCTCATTTCTCAGATTCCAATCTATTTAGTCTTTAGGCTCTTGGTTAGACCCTGTTGTCAGCTATAATTGAGATTATACAATCATTTTCCTGAAATGACATTTCAAAAGTCTCAGTAAGACTCACACTCGAATTTGACGAATAGGTCCATATTTTCCAAATATATCATACATTTCTTCAGCTGTGATTTTGTACGGCAAATTTCTTATGTATAAAATCCGATTTACTTCAGGTGGAAGTCGAATCTAAAATGAGAAATATGTACTATTATTGTAATCAGGGGCAGGAGTGCTACCACCTAAAATAAACTTCTCATAATTATAAATTCTCACAGTAAAACAAAAACAAAAACACAACAAAAAAACATAATAGTCAAGAATAAGAATTATTAAAAAATAATAAGAATTATAATCTGAAATTATTTTCTGAAAATAGCATGCTTTTCAGAAAATCAACTGGGCTCTCGTTTTAGGGAGTACGCTTTCAGGCAGTGCAGTTAAACACGGATTTCCAACCTCATTTAAAAGTCCACAATGCCTTAGACACATAGGGGAATGAAGGGAACTCTTCCTGTTTCTTATACAATAAAACTCCCACTGATGACTCAATCTGGTCTTTTTAAGAACCTGTTACAGGGGCGCCTGGGTGGCTCAGTCGGTTGAGTGTCCGACTTCAGCTCAGGTCACAATCTCGCGGTCCGTGAGTTCGAGCCCCGCGTCAGGCTCTGGGCTGATGGCTCAGAGCCTGGAGCCTGCTTCCGATCCTGTGACTCCCTCTCTCTCTGCCCCTCCCCCGTTCATGCTCTGTCTCTCTCTGTCTCAAAAATAAATAAACGTAAAAAAAAAAAAATTAAAAAAAAAAAAAAAAAGAACCTGTTACATTAATGATAACTTCTCCCTCTTGAATTTAGTGTTCCCTTCACTATGACCTTCTTCTATTCCTCCAATGAGCAGCTGCTTATGTCCTGCCAACTGTTACACAAAACTAAATACTTATTTGGATCCCTCGTTGTTCATTCATCAATATTTACTGAGCACCTTCCTTTTGTATATACCAGGCTAGGTATTAGGATTAAACAGTGAAGGAAAAAAGACAAGGTTTCTGCCTTCCCTGAACTTATTAGCTCTCTACTTATTATCCTATTTTGTTTTTTTTCCCCCTCTCAGTCAAGCATCTGGAAAGATAAAGTTTATACTCACTACTTCATATTCTTTCCTTCACTGATACTCATCAACGTACCACAACCTAGCTTCCACCCCAGCACTATGACGAAATGCTCTTATTCACTAAGACCTTTTCACTGCAGTGTTCAATTCTCATCACACTTAACTTCTCTGAGGCTTCTGACACTGTTGACTATTACTTTCTTGACAACAATGACACTATTTTCTTGGCCTCCCCCTGTCTGGCTAGTTCTTCTCATTCTTGTCGTTAACATATGCTCTTCAACAGAATTTTACTTTTAGACTTATCTTTTTTTTTAAGTTTATTTATTTATTTATGGGGGGGGGTGGCAGAGAGAGAGGGAGAGAGAATTGCAAGCAGGCTCCGCACTATCAGCATAGAGCCCCTGAACCACGAGGTCACGACCTGAAATGAAATCAAGTCGAACACTTAACTGACTCAGCCACCCGGGCGCCCCCAGACTTTTCTTTACCTTTGTATACTGTCCTTAAGTCCACATTCTCTTTGGTCTCTTAACGACAACACATGGTTTCCACAGTAAGTGGATGACTCTTCAATATAAATCTCCCATCCAGAGTTCACTCCTGTGTTATTAACATATTCAACTACACATTGGATATTAATTTGCTCAAAACTATTAAGCTGGCAACTATTTCAGACATTAAACTAAGTGCTGTATAAAAGGGAAAAGAGGAGGGGCACTGGGTGGCTCAATTGGTTAAGCACTGGACTTTGGCTCAGGTCATGATCTCAAGGTTCATGAGTTCAAACCCCACATCAGGCTCTCTGCTGTCAGCACAGAGGCTGCTTTGGATCCTGTCTCCTCTCTCTGCCCCTCCTGTGCTGGTTCCCTTCTCTCTCTCTCTCTCTCTCTAAATAAATAAACTTAAAAAAAAAAAAAGAAAGAAAGAAAAAGAAGATACTTCTTCCTTGCCCTCAAACTAGTAGTAGTGACAAATGGTCAACAAATAAGTATAATAAAGTTTTAGATTTAAAATTCAAGACTGCCTTCAAATAGACAATCAGCACTGCCAATTATAATACACGTCTCTAGTACATCTGCTTTCTCACTCTGTAAGACACTGTATCACACTTACTCTTTTCTCCTCAAGCCTTACCACCACCACTCCTAACATCTGAGTTGGGCGGTAACCTCTTCCCTGCCCATCTCAGGAGATGATCTTGGCTCTTCCTTATTGAAAAAATATATGACTAAATGGTAAGTACCTTATAGTCATATCACTAAACCCATCAATCTAAATTCATCCATATCCACCCCTCTCCCTCTCATTACTATGCCAACCTTCATCTATTCAAAACCTTAACTCCTGAACTTACTTCATCTTTCTCCCACATCATCAGTTTCCCCCACACTACTGAATCATTCTCTCTGGCATGCAAATACACCTCGTATCACACATCTTGAAAGAGGGAAGATATCAACCATCATCCAATCTCTCTGCTTCCTACTGACATGAAAACTTGTGGAAACAGCTGTCTCCATTTTCTTAACTTTCATCCTCTTTTCATCCCACTGCAACCAACTTTTCATCCGCTAAGATGATCATCAAGGTTACCAAAATTCTGCATCTCACCATATCTAATTATGTCTTCATTACACTATATCTCTCAGCCTTATGGCTGACCTACCATCCCCCTGGGACTATTTTTCTTAGGTTCCCATATAACACCCCATTCTTTAACAGAATGTAAACAGAAGAACGCTTTTATTCACTGTTGTATCCACAATGTGTAGACTATGTCAGGCACAAAGTAGGTATTCAATAAATATAACTTCTCAGTTGTTTCTTATCTCGCAGTTTTGGTATATAGTCGGTGCTCAAAAACACTGAGTTAAACATTAATCAAGGATCCACAAAGCTCCATGACTTGAGGAGAATCCCAGGCTCTGGTTGCCTGTGAGCTATTAGGTTATTTACTGGAGACTCGTCTGTGCTTTTGACTTTTGGGTGAAGATCCTGTCGTCAGTTCGCAGGTGCAGATCAAGCAACAAAGGCTGTAGGATTAACACTATCGCTGACACCAGAATAAGAGACCGAGAGAACTCTCAAAAGGAGTGGACGCGGAAACGTGGCTCAGGGAGCATATCCGTAAGGATGGGGCTAAGATGGAACCCCCAATGATAAGATAGCAAATTGTGGGCTACCCTGGCCCGGGGACCGAGGAAGGGCAAGATACACAGCGCCACGCCGTTGAGAAACTCCAACAGCGAAGTCCTCCCCCTCTTTGGCAGAAGGCCCCGATACTCACGTTCGCCCTCTTGGCCGCTTGCATCGCCATCTTGGCGGGCTGATAAGGTTACCGCAGCAGACACTGGAATTCCTCCGGACACCCCCGGAGCTGCTCTGCAAGACCCCAACACCGCGTCAAACGCAGGACATCAACATCCACCACCGGAAGCTCTAAAACACGCCGGAATATCGCCGTCTCACGCCGAGACGTGCTTACGTAATATCCCCTTTAGAAAAGACTCCGGGGCAAAACGAGCCTGAGATGACAAAGAGGCGGGGCGGATAGTTGAAAGGTGAGGATTCAAGACGGGGCTGAGCTGTGCACCGGAAGGGGCGGGGCCTGGGCTTAAGAGGGGGAGGTGTTCCTGTCACGGCAGCCCTGAGAAAAGGAAGCTGGCCGGAGGGTGCGGGGCCTGGACCCTATGGGGCGCGCGCGGCGGTCACCGGGGACTGGTGTGTGGGCCCAGTCCTTCAGCGCTGGGCAAAGCTGGGCTTACGGGGTTGTGGCAGGTGGGGTTGTGGCCGACCCTGTCCCCGTACCCGGAACCCCCGACCCTGAAGTTGAGCACTCCTGTAATGCCTGCGGCGACGCCAGTCCCGACCCCCACCTCATCCCCGCCCCGGCTGCCTCAGTCAACGATCTGGGGCCGCCGAAGTGAGAAGGCCGCCCTTTAGCTCTACTTTCTTTTTATTTTCCTAGATTGGCTTTACACGGGTCAGTTGACGAGGCCGGGGAAGGGCCAATGGGTTACAGGGCGGCCAGGAGTCGCACCCGATCTCCTTCCTGCGTACTGTGAACATTGTCCAAGTTTGTCCTGGGAAGGCCTGAGTACTACCCCCTCCTCCTTCATTGCGGCAGTTCCAGGACGATTTTGCCCACGTTCTTGTTGCTCTCCATGTATGCATGGGCCTCTTGGATCGCAGTCACGGGGTAGACTCTGTCCAAAACCGGCACTAGACGTTGTGGGCTCTCCGTGGAGAAGTGGGGCAGAATCTGTTTTGTGAAAGCCTCCACCAGCATTTGCTTGTACTTAAAATAAGGAAAAGGAGACCATCAGTCTAGACAGAGGCTTTACCTTGCTACTCCCCATCCTGCTTATTTATTAGCTTTTGTGCTCTCTCTGAAACGTGTACACATCTGAAAATGCACACAGGGGTACCTAACTCCTTTACTACCAGCTTGTATGTGCATGCCCCTAAATGTATAACCAGTCTTCTGTAGCAGATAAAGACGGAATCCTGGACTAAAATATTAGTGGCACAGACAACAGGACTGTTCTTAAGGGTTTAAAGCAGGAGTTGGGCCACAGAACGGGCTTCTATAGGCTGAGTTCAAAAGGGATGTTTAAGCTCTGCTATCCCACAGGTGTGAAAACGTAGGTTGGGAAACATTCCCAAATCTGGCACCTGCTAAAGTGCCACACAGAGAAGGTTTCAGTAATATATAATATGTTGAAGGTCCAGCCTTAACTAACCTTACTCACCTAAGCGGCTTTATATCACACTGAGAAGAGTTCTGCCTTTGGAGACAACCCCTATTTCCTAATATTGTCAATGCTTCATTCATTCTGTTACAAAGGTTAAATAATATGTGAGGGATTAGTTACCTTCTTTCCAAGATGTTGAGAGTTCTGACCAATTTTAATTAGTTCTGTGAAAATGATTACTTATTTATCCATAGCGGGGCAGGTTTCTACATGGGCTAACAGAAGATGTGTCAGATCTAACTTTTTTGTAGTTATATAAACAAATCACACTTTTCTGGGCAATCAAATCATGTTTTCTTTTCATTCATCATTCACCTTTTCGTCCCTTGATCTCAGCAGAGTGGTGATCAGACTTCCTCGTTTAAAAAGTAGCTTTGAAAGTAGAGGTCCATTGATGTAATTTCCTCCCATCAGACCATAGAGAACCCAGCGACCGTCAAGAGCCAGGCAGTTGACATTTTTCTCCCAGTAGGATCCACCTATGCAGTCTAGAATAAGGTTGACTCCAGCACCTTTCACATGAAATACAGATTTGTAGTGCTAGTCAGACACAGAAAGCTTTGTGCAAAGTAAGATTCCATGGTATATTTGTGAATATATGGATATGTATATGTATACAATGTATAGGTTAGAACTAGAAACATTGCTCAAAGAAACATTGCTGTAAATGGAGTTTAGATAGCTGAATTCTATCATACATGTGTGCTATAGTTCATCTTTTATGATTCCTAGCCACAGCGAGAGGGAAATGGGGCAACACCATGACCTGGTATCTCTCTTGATCCCCATGTAAGTATAGAACCCACTGGCACCCAAGCATGAAAGAGAAAGAACAGGGGAAATCCACCCAGTCTACAGAGCAGGCTAATTCACATCTAAATTATGAAGTGTCTGTACTGGGTTGTCTGAATCATTTTACTAGCTTTGGTTTCATCTCTCCTTTTCGACTCAAAATGGAAAAGGGACGACCCCAAAATATACAGATTTGGCTTTGGAATACAGAGGCTTACCCATTTGGGGAGCTACCATCCTCCCCCTCCTATGACCAGCACTAAACTGGTCTCTGCCTTGGGCTCCTGGTAACTCACTGCAGAGTGACTTGGAAGAAGAGGTCCTGGATAATTCCGGGCCAATTCTTTGGTTTATCCAGTTTTTAAAATGACTAGGAATCATATCACTTACAAGAATGCACACAGAAACATTTTAGTCCTAAATACTGTCTGCCTGTCTCCAGAGGTCAAACACCAGAGTACTAGAAATTGGCCAGGGCAGCTGTTGGGCATTTAGCAGAGGCAAGACAGATCCAGAGTACTGGCAACCTTCAGGCTGGTGAGGATTTTGTTTAATCACCTCTGAAATTCCTGTTGAGCTGCAGAAGCTATTGTTTACCTTTGGTGAATTTCAGTGTTGCTTCGGAAAAATCCTCTTCTTTGTAATTGAATCCAGCAGCTGCTCCAAGCTTCTCTGCCATCTGAAGCTTGTGCTGGGAGCCAGCTGTGACTAGAGGAATGGCTCCAGCCATCCGGGCGAGTTGGATGGCAGCTGTGCCCACACCACTTGATCCTGCATGGATTAGCACAGAGTCTCCAGCCTGAACGTGTCCTGTGACACAAAGTACAGGAACCATTCTCTTTACTTTGCAAGTGTTACACATTCCCCACGCAGGCATATTCTGCCACATGTGCCTGGCCCTGGACCACCGAATGCCAGATCTCTTGCTCTCTTCAGAGTGCTCGACAATTCTTTTTTTGTCTTCCTGCCTCTCGTCAAAGTGGGAAACAACCTTTTGAAACAGCTATTAGCAGCCACATCCATCATCTATATTTTACTTATGAAGTAATACCGAGATGCACATCTCTGACATATACCTTAATAAGTAAGAAGTAACTGCTCTTCCCACTGTCACCACCTGAAGCCAGTCCCTCTTTAGTCTGAAACTGGCCTCCAGCTGGTCTCAGTGATCCAGGCACCATGGACAACCACCAGGCTTCTCTTCCTGAAATGGAGCTTTCATTATGTCACTTTCTCCTCAAAATGTAAAGTGGTTCTCAGTTGGCTTTTGCATCCAGTCCAGACAAGGTGCCACTCAAGGCCGCTACAACCCAGTCCGAGTCTCATCTGTCACAGATAATAATCATTGTCCTTCACTCTGAGTGGAGCAGCCAATCTCACCTTGACACTCTCTTAAGCTGCCTTGGCCTGCCTTCTGTCCACCTCAACTTTACTCACCCTTCAAGTCCTTCTCTTCCAGAAAGCCCTCTCTGATCACGCTTACCCACACTAACTGTTGCCATCTGGAGTTTCTATTGTAGTTAGAGACAGGGCCACCTGCTGAACTCTATGGTTCTATGTGCATGACTGGTCTTCCCAGTTTCACTGAGCTCCCTCATGGCAGGGACCAAGTCTTCTTAGGCTCCCTCCCATCAGAGAGATTGGGAAGAATAAAAGTTGATTGAATAGCCCCTTCTGCTGCATCAGGCTCACAGAGAGAAGCTCGGCAGGACTGTGAGCAGCTGGGACTACTGGTGGGCCTACAGTGTGAAGATGTGTACAGGCCTTCTATCCAGTGCTTTTCCAGGCTCCATCTACCAACCATGATTTTCAGCCTCAACATCAGGCCATTGCTAACATGGTATGAGGACCTGATACTACCGGCAGTACATTAGGGTGGGGTGCTGGGGTTGGGTGTGACTCAGTGGCCAGGCCAAAGCTGCCTCTGAGGGCTGCTGGGTTTTGAGGTGGCTGAGTCAGGAAGTAACTAAGCCACACTGTATGGAGCGAGCACGGTGCGGGGGGCCTCCTCACCCAAGAGATGTAACAGCTGGAAGGCGGTAAGCCAGGCCTCTGGGATGGCTGCAGCCTGGGACAGGGTCAGTCCTGCTGGAATAGGCATGAGGAGCCCTTCAGGGACAGTGACATACTGAGCCTGTCCCCCGCCAGGCAGCAGAACCATGACTGGGTCCCCAATCTTCCAGTGCCCCTGGCAGGCGGGCCCCAGCGCTGCTATGTGTCCAGATGCCTCCAATCCCAAAATGCTGCTGGCTCCCGGGGGTGGGGGATACTGGCCTTGTCTCTGCAGAAAGAGGGGTGCACTAAGTGGTGAGCATGATCAGAAATGTGTGTGTCACCATCCCTGGCTCTCTTCCAATGGCCCCTCTTTTTCTCAGAAAAAATAGGATAAAGTCAGGTTTTGCTAAGTCAGCACAGGAGACAGGAGAAGTAATTCAGATACTGTAAGTCACATAATAGGTGGATGTCAGAAGTGGTTGGGTCCTTAGCTATTTACTTCATCAAAACGCCTTGTTTTACAAAGAGAGAAACTGAGACCTGCACAGGGAAATGCCTTGTCCAAAGTTACAAACTAAATCAGTAGCAGGACGAGGAACAAAACCGTGGACTCCTTAAAGATAGTTTTCATATATCAAGTGCCAGGCTTTGTACTCACTCACTGCAAGCCTCAGAAGCCTCTGACTGGAGGTTTCAGACCAGAGGGGCTGAACTAAGACTGCACTAGAACCATTTGAGGAGCTTTTTCAAAGTACATATGCCTGGGTTGTGGTAATGTTTATTTTGGAAAAGGGGCCCAGGTGATTCTGGCACACATTTCTCAATTACCCCAATCAATGCAACTGTCTCAGTTTAGTGCTTCAAAGAGCAGAAAAAAGAAGATTCCTAGAGTACAGTCCCCTGCTAGCTCCAGGACCCTCAGAGCTGAAGGAATGCAGAACTTTGGAGCCACACCAGACCTCAGTTTGAATTACAGCTGCCCTGATTATTAGTGTTCTGAGTATTGCTTAACCTCTCTGACTCTCAGTTTATCTGTATAATACAAATGGTAAACAGGGTTGCCAGAAAAGTAAATGAGATAGAGCAAGGCCTCACACACACACACACACACACACACACACACCCCACACGCTCAACAAATGGTAGTCCCCATCTCCTTATGTGGAAGCCTGAGCAGGTAATGGATTAACACAGAGTAGATGCCGCTTTGCAAATATCCCTATATATTGTGGAAACAAAGGAGGCTAAATGGTTCTTTGTCTTAGAACCCCCGGCACACATTCTGCAGACATATTATGAAGACTGTTACTGGCAGTGCCATAGGTCATTCCTTTTATCTGTCTGGTGAATCTTTCTCGAAGGCCCCGAAGCCCCTCCCTGACCCCTGGGTACCTGGAGTAAGTCTGCCCGGTTCAGGGCGCTGGCCGCCACTTTCAGGAGGACTTCACTTTCTACTGGGCTGGGCTTGGCCACCTCCTTCAAGTAAAGGTTTTCTGGTCCTCCCGGCTTGTCAAAGTGCACAGCTAACATGTTCTCTGAGGACACTGTAGAAGCAAGGGAGGGAGCCCGAGGTCCTTCGGAGAGCGCGCGCCTAACCCGACGCTGCAGCGCCCCCTGCCGGCCAGCGGCTTCCCTTAAAAAGTGGTCTCCAGGACGTCCGGCCCGCGCCGTGCCCCGCGCTCCTTCCCTGGAGGTCCCAGCCTCCCGCACACGGACCCCCTGCAGAGGACTCTGGTTAGGCCAAGGTGGCGCTGTCCCGGCTAGGATGCAGCGTAGGGGGAAGACACAGAAGAGCGTGAGGCAAATTGCGCTCCCTCTGAGTTGGAACCCACCCCCACCCCGCCTCACCCTCCCGGGTGTGAGTTCCTGGACACTTACTGGGGCCGGGCTCTCCGCTGCTCCGCGCGGCGCGGTCCTGCGCTCCCTCGGGTCCCTGGAGCAGAAGAACCCTGGAGTCCGGGACTGCCTCGGCCGCGACCGCGAAGGACGGCTGGACTCCGGACAGCGCCAGGGGTGGGACTGACCTGGACCAACCCTCCTCTTCCTTCTCCTTCTCCCCCACCTTGCAAAGATAGTGATAGCGAATCAGATTCTCTATTCATTTGAGCCTCGGAAACTAGTCTTTCTTCGGTTGGCCGGAAATCCTGTTATAGTCTCACTTCCAGAAGAGAACACTTCCTTCTCTCTAGAGAACTAGTCTCTTGGCCGGCGATCGGTCCATTTTCCACCCAGGCCAGGCTTTTAACTCACTGACGCTGTAGGGCCAGCATCTTGAGTATGGTTGGGCAAGATGGGTGCAGCTGACAGAATTGAGGAGGATTGGAGAAAGGGGAAGGTAAAAGCCGTCCTGGGATCCTTACCACTTCTGCTCTTCCTCCTGGGGATGAGGGAGCAGCGCCTGGAAGATGCTGCCCAGGGAGGCAATTTTGACTGGTTAAAGTTGTATAAATAGGCTACATCAGGTTTCTCAGATTTGGCACTGTTGACATTTTGGACTAGATACATCTTTTTTTTTTTTTTTTAATTTTTAATGTTTATTTTTGAGCGAGGGAGACAGTGTGAGTGGGGGAGGGGCAGAGAGAGAGAGAGAGAGAGAGAGAGAGAGACAGAATTTGAAGCAGGCTCCAGGTTGGGAGCTGTAAGCACAGAACCCTATGCAGGGCTGGAACTCAGGAACCCTGAGACCATGACCTGAGCCAAAGTCGAACACTTAACCTACTGAGCCACCCAGGAGCCCCTGGACTAGATAATTACTTATTTTTGAAAGAATGCCCTGTGCATTGTGCAATGTTTAACAGCATCCTGGTCTTCACCCACTATCCAGTCATGACAATAAAAAAATGCTTCCAGACATCCTCTGGGGGGGGG